>NC_086012.1:5197500-5470000 GCF_030014385.1 Trichomycterus rosablanca
GGGCTTCTTTGAACCTTGGTGTGTTTTAGAGAACCGACACGGTTTCCATCAGCGGACTTGGGACCGGAACCGGAACTTGGGACCGGAACTAAGTATGCACTATTAGCTATGCTTTTCCACCAAAAGAACTCTGGTTCTTGAACCGGTTCTGTTCAGGCTTCTTTGAACCTTGGTTTCTTTTAGAGAACCGGCCCTGTATTTGTGATTCCAGCCCTGGATTCCTGGATTGCGTGTACCAATAGCTCCTACCATTATGCCAAACACGCCCACTTGTCACGCCCTAAAACGATTAGCCATGATGCCTGAATGGAACTTGTTTCTCTTCTCTGCACAGATGCTGTGAGAAGACCATGGAGGTGATGAGGAGTTCCCAAGAGGTCCTCCTGACCATAGTGGAGGTAGGGCAGCTCCAAGTGACACAAAGTCAGTCTGAATCTGTCATTTTTTACTTGTATTAAGTTTTTAACGTTCGGATTCTGCGCAGGTGCTGCTGTACGATCCGCTGTTCGACTGGACCATGAACCCGCTGAAGGCGTTTTACCTGCAGCAGCAGCAGGACGAGCAGGCCGAGCTCAATGCCACTCTGAATCCGACTCCTGCTGGAGAGGAACCCGAAACCCATCGCAAAGCCAGGTTTAACACTGACACTGTTTACAATATATCTATTTTGATATTAAAAAGTAGGGTGACGGTACCCTTGGGTTTTATTGGGTAACCCAAGGATGTGGTTCTGTGGAAAAATGGTGTAAAGTCAATACTGTGCATCACAGAAAGAAAATCATTTCCACAGTGAAGCATGATGGTGGCAGCATTGTGAAGATTAGGAGACATTTCACCTTTCAGCATGACAATGACCCAAAGCATACCTCCAAATCAACAAGAGAATGATGATCAAGGTTTTGGAATGGCCCAGTCCTGAATCCAATAGTAAATCGATGAGGTGACCTGAAGAGGGCTGGGCACATTTTGCCAAGTCAAGATGTGCCATGCTGATAGACTCTTACCCAAAGTTTTTTTATTGTTATAGCATGATAGCTAATTTTCTAGCCAGTATACGATATATAAGTCAGTGTTAGCATTTACTCATGTGCTTCAGGTTGAGCCTTATGTGTAAGGTGAATAGGAGCAAATTTCCCATGTACCCTCCATGTGCCTTAGGGCGCATTCACATGAGAAGCGGCACTCAAAATTCACCTGATTGAAGTTTGACCCAGTTTGCCGCTGACCTTTCCAAAGTGCCTCCAATGAGACGAACTGTTTGATATAACGTGGTAAAAGCTTAATGTAACTTATTGCATTAAAACAATGAGGGAGGAACTTCATTAGTGGAGAGAACTTATGAGCAGTAATAATTAAGAGAGATTTAGTGTTTCTATGTTGTTCTTTTAATACGATTATGTTTACGTTGTTCTTTTAACGATAAGCATTTTAGACTCTCGGAAAAGCTGATTCTCAGAATTTGTCAGCACCCCGAGCTATAACACAAGTTTAAAAGTGAAACAGTGAGGAAGATCCAGCTAATCACAGATACATGTGGAGCTTTCAGAGTGAATTTGACGGTTATTCCACACAAATGCAGATTCGTCTCATATTCGCACTTTGATCGCTTCTCGTGTGAATGCGCCCTTACGCTCTACAAATGAGCATAATTACATACTTCTCATTAAGTCCCAGATCTATCCTGACGTAACGTTGTGTCGTTTTCTGTGTCCGCAGCGAAAGCCAGAACTTCAACAAAGTGGCGGAGCGGGTGCTGCTGCGTCTGCAGGAGAAGCTGAAAGGTGTGGAGGAGGGAACCGTGCTCAGCGTGGGTGGCCAGGTCAACCTGCTCATCCAACAGGCCATGAACCCTAAAAACCTGAGTCGGCTCTTTCATGGATGGCAGGCCTGGGTTTAATTCCGAGGGCCCCTACACACGGCTTGATGGCACTTATACACACAATAAAATACACTTTTTTTTTTTTCAACAGACCTGCAAAAAAACTGTTTTATTTAAATATAGGTGTAATAAAATGAAATTAAATGACTGCTGTTTATTTGTATCCTTTCTTTGTGGAGTTTGCATGTTCTCCGTGTGTGGATGGATAGTAAAGGTTTGGGGTTTACGCTGTACACATCAGAGATGTTCACAAGTCACAAAATACGAGTCAGAGTCGAGTCACGAGTCTTTAGGATAGAGTCCGAGTCACGTCACGTGTCCTTAGGCTAGAGTCCGAGTCAAGTCAGGAGTCTTTAGGCTAGAGTCCGAGTCACGTCACAAGTCTTTAGGCTAGAGTCCGAGTCAAGTCAGGAGTCTTTAGGCTAGAGTCCGACTCACGTCACGAGTCTTTAGGCTAGAGTCCGAGTCAAGTCACGAGTCCTTAGGCTAGAGTCCGAGTCACGTCACGAGTCTTTAGGCTAGAGTCCGAGTCAAGTCAGGAGTCTTTAGGATAGAGTCCGAGTCAAGTCACGAGTCTTTGGGCTCGAGTCCGAGTCAAGTCACGAGTCTTTAGGCTAGAGTCCGAGTCACGTCACGAGTCTTTAGGCTAGAGTCCAAGTCAAGTCAGGAGTCTTTAGGATAGAGTCCGAGTCAAGTCACGAGTCTTTGGGCTAGAGTCCGAGTCAAGTCACGAGTCTTTAGGCTCGAGTCCGAGTCAAGTCACGAGTCTTTAGGCTAGAGTTTGAGTCAAGTCACGAGTCTTTGGGCTAGAGTCTGAGTAAAGTCACGAGTCTTTGGGCTAGAGTCCGAGTCAAGTCAGGAGTCTTTGGGCTCGAGTCAGAGTCAAGTCACGAGTCTTTGGGCCCGAGTCAAGTCACGAGTCTTTGGGCTAGAGTCCGAGTCAAGTCAGGAGTCTTTAGGCTAGAGTCCGAGTCAAGTCAGGAGTCTTTGGGCTAGAGTCCGAGTCAAGTCAGGAGTCTTTGGGCTAGAGTCCGAGTCAAGTCACGAGTTAATGGGCTAGAGTCCGAGTCAAGTCAGGAGTCTTTAGGCTAGAGTCCGAGTCAAGTCAGGAGTCTTTGGGCTAGAGTCCGAGTCAAGTCACGAGTTAATATAATCTACACAAAACATATATTGGAAATGTAGCGTAGAAATAAACAAATAATCTGTAAGTTCAGATAAAAACAACAACAGATTAGCGACTGTATTTTGCCGTTTTACTTTCCTAGGTACCGGTTAAAAGCTTAAACTGATACGTTTTGTTTTCATTGCAAAACAAAAGCGTGCGATAAATCAGGCACAGCGGCCAAAATCCAAAACACAGCAAAAAAAAAAATCCATAACCACTGCTTATCTTAGCTTCTGTTCTTCCAGATGCTATTAAATGTATAACTGTGTGTCCCATTAGGAATATAATCCGTTATTTTGTAAATGTGCTTAAAATTAAAAACCTCCAAACTTTTCCCGCTTGTGAAGTAAAACACGAACTCGTTAGAAAGCCAATCAAGCGTTTCATCGACAATCATCTGTGTGACGCTGCAAGCTAAATAGATACAAATAACAGCATTTTTTACAAAAAATTACAATCAGAAGGTCTGATAGGTTCAGAAAGCGGTTCTTCCAACCATTAGCGCCAATTCTGTAGGAGCTTTTATTGTACGCAAGTCATTTTTTGCGAGTCACGAGTCGAGTCCGAGTCATTTGAAACGAGTCCGACTGTGTGTGCGACTTATGTGCGACTCGAGTCCCCATCTCTGGTACACATCTATGTGCATGTTTAATTATAAATATTTATATGGTTAAAAACCACTGACTTAGGGGCGCCCAGGTGGCGCAGCGGGATGTTCCGCTTGCACACCAGCACCGAACTCCCGGTTCGAAACTCTGTGTTGCCTCCGGTCGGCATCTGGTGGGCATCACTGGCAGTGCCTGCGGCAGATACTAACTGGCCACCGTATCTGCAGGGTGGGGGCGGGACTATGTGTGGGAGGGTGGGTCTTCATACGCTGTGTAAGGACCCTGATTGGCGGAAGAGACGCCCGTGCAGAATGCAGGGGCGAGAAGAGGAGGGCTGTACACGTGTCGAAAGAGGCGTGTACAGCGACGTGCTCTCCTCGGATGCAATCTGGTATCTCTCAGCAGCGGAAGACAAAAATTGAGAGCGCTAAATCTGGAGGAAAATGGGGAGAATAAAAAAAAAACCTGAATTAGAGCTAAGTGCAAAAAATCGCCAGCCCAACACAACCACATTAAGAAATTTTAGTTGCAGTTATTGCCTTGAGAGGTGATGCAACCACCAAATAATACAGCAATTACTTTTTTACACCGATTGATAGTACATAATTGTATTAAAATATTAAATGAGTAAAATTGTTTAACAAAATTTGCTGTAATATGCTTCGTTTGATGATCCAATGTCAAAAAATGCAATAATCAAAGCAAACAGAGAGTCAAAAAACAACTTCCTCCAAACTCTGTACATAAGATTCCTTCTATATTGTATTTATTCCTACTAGAGCGCTCGTCTCCCAGCCCGACATCCTCTCAGTCTTTCTCAGGCCGAGTCTCTGTCCCAGCATCATTTGATACGATTGCGGACCAGCGACGACTCGTCCGTCATCTCTCCGTCCCGCCGCCGGCATCTGCACGGAGGCGCGATCAGTACCAGGAGGACGATCAGTACCAGTGCACACAGCGCCAGCAGGGCGTAGGCCGCCACCCACTGCACAGGTTCTTGCCACGGGAGATCGCTCGCGCAGTCGGACGCCACGCCGTCTGCCAGGAACGGGCCGGCTATTTCAGACACGGGTACGCCGGCGCTTACTGAAAGAGTGGGAGAGAAGGGTGAAAAGGGATGAGCTGAAGGGAAATGGTACATGGTTCATAATTTAGCATTCTGGACTGTAATTGGATTGAATTCAATTAAAACGATATTGTAGAAATTGTCTTGCCTGTGGTGTCCACATACTTTGAATTGGATATATAGTTATACATAAACAACACTAGCCCACTATGCTGAGATCTGGGGTTCGAATCCCAGAGGTGCTATCGACCGGCTGGGTGTCTGCCCGGACGTGTTTGGCTACTGTCCGAAGGGAGGAGGGAGATGGCCAAAACAGTCTGGCTGTTGAAAGGTCCCAAGGCCAGATAAAAATAGGGGCTGGGCGCCCCCTCGCAGACACAACTAGCAGTGCCTGTGGCAGACAAAATTGGCCACCAAAGTCTGCTGGGTGGGAAAAGACCAGATAAAAAAAAGGGGTGGGGTCTTCGACACTGTTTAAGGACCCTGATTAATAACCCAAGGCACACGCACAGAAAGAGGAACGCTGAGATCAGTGCATGACTCTCCATGTGAGAGACTGGCCTCACGTGCAAATCCACAAATAGGCGAATAATATATATAATAAATAATAATATAAAATAATCAAATATATCCTCCTCAAATGCATTAATAATATAGCAAAAATAATAGGAAGTAAGGGAATCTGGCGTTAAAACTGTGGCAAGATCCCCAAATATACGGATGCAGTCGAAAAATATGCACATACTTGTTTCCCACACTGTACAGGGTTAACTTTATATTATTATTTAGCTGGAACTTGTTTCCAATTACATGACGCTATTTATGACGCTGATTTACGACACGTTCAATGTACTTTTCTGGCATTGTAAACAAATCGTCAGATTTATGATGATCTGATCCCCAGGCGGGGCGGTCCGGGTCCTTTCTATGTGGAGTTTGCACGTTCTCCCCGTGTATGCGTGGGTTTCCTCTGGGAGCTCGTGCAAGCGAAATTAATTAAGAGATACAAAATAGTCCATGACTGTGTTGATATTAAAAACTTGAACTGATGATCTTGTGTAACCAGTAACTACCAGTACAAATATGACGAAATATAAAATTGGTGGCAATCTGGTCCCACTGAGGTTTACAAGATATAGGGTAAAGCCTCCACAAGGGGGCGTTCGTGTACAAGTTCATTTTGTGTTATGTGCCTGTTAAAATTTGCTTATTTAATTATTATTTTTCTCTGCGACTTCATAGAAAAACCCTGAATTAAGAAATTAAACCTACTCACCAGCGCAGGTGCTCGCAGCGAATCCCACCCTTTTACGTTCCCGGTCAAAAATGACGTAGAAGCCCTCCATTACCGTCGCACCGATCACCAGGCCGTTCGCCGATGGAGAGATGCCGAATCGGAAGCAGTTAAGGACGTCGCCGACGCCTGCGATAGGCTGGATGTAGAGCTGTGGATAAAGAATGAATCGTTATTTTAATTAGGTGACAATTTTAAATAACCCCCGACCCCCCAAACAATGGCCGTTCTTAACATCTCATTTCGGCTCCTTCTACTGCCTCTGACCGAGGAGAGCCGTGACTAACACCTGTGCTTTTTTCACCTGCACGATATGGATCCATATGGAGATCCGTATCACGCATAGAGAGTCATGCACTGATCTCTGTTGTCTTCCATATCGCCCAGTCAGCTAGCAGAGGTCACACTGCAGCAGTTATGAGGATTCCCCTCCAATCATTGCCTGTATAGGCGCCCAGACTTTATATAGGAATTTTCTATTGTATTTGAAAGGGTTTAACCTGATACATGCGGTGTAAAGCATTCATGTGTGAAAGAGATATTGGGTCTGTCTGAAAACCTAGTGACGCATTTTACATCATCCTATGCACTCCTGAGAAGAAGGCATGTCTAAATTCCTAAATGCCTTAAAATGCTGCCTACTTACAGTGGGGCCAAAAAGTATTTAGTCAGCCACTGATTGTGCAGGTTCTCCTACTTAGAAAGATGAGAGAGGTCTGTAATTTTCATCATAGGTACACTTCAACTATGAGAGACAAAATGAGAAAAAAAAATCCAGGAAATCACATTGTAGGATTTTTAAAGAATTTATTTGTAAATTATGGTGGAAAATAAGTATTTGGTCAATAACAAAAGTTCAACTCAATACTTTGTAACACAACCTTTGTTGGCAATGACAGAGGTCAAACGTTTCCTGTAAGTCTTCACCAGGTTTGCACACACTGTAGCTGGTATTTTGGCCCATTTCTCCATGCAGATCTCCTCTAGAGCAGTGATGTTTCGGGGCTGTCGCTGGGCAACACGGACTCCACAAATTTTCTATGGGGTTGAGGTCTGGAGACTGGCTAGGCCACTCCAGGACCTTGAAATGCTTTTTACGGAGCTACTCCTTCGTTGCCCGAGCGGTGTGTTTGGGATCATTGTCATGCTGGAAGACCCAGCCACGTTCCATCTTCAATGCTCTCACTGATGGAAGGAGGTTTTGGCTTAAAATCTCACGATACATGGCCCCGTTCATTCTTCCCTTAACACGGGTCAGTCGTCCTGTCCCCTTTGCAGAAAAACAGCCCCAAAGCATGATGTTTCCACCCCCATGCTTCACAGTAGGTATGGTGTTCTTGGGTTCTTCTTCTTCCTCCAAACACGACAAGTTGAGTTTTTACCAAAAAGTTCCATTTTGGTTTCATCTGACCACATGATATTCTCCCAATCCTCTTCTGGATCATCCATATGCTCTCTGGCAAACTTCAGACGGGCCTGGACATGTACTGGCTTAAGCAGGGGGACACGCCTGGCACTGCAGGATTTGAGTCCCTCTCGGCGTAGTGTGTTACTGATGGTAGCCTTTGTTACTTTGGTCCCAGGTCTCTGCAGGTCATTCATCAGGTCCCTCCGTGTAGTTCTGGGATTTTTGCTCACCGTTCTCATGATCATTTTGACCCCACAGGATGAGATCTTGACCCCAAGGGAGATCAATGGTCTTGTATGTCTTCCATTTTCTTACAATTGCTCCCACAGTTGATTTTTTCACACCAACCTGCTTGCCTATTGTAGATTCACTCTTCCCAGCCTGGTGCAGGTCTACAATTTTCTTCCTGGTGTCCTTCGACAGCTCTTTGGTCTTGGCCATGGTTGAGTTTGGAGTCTGACTGTTTGAGGCTGTGGACAGGTGTCTTTTATACAGATAACGAGGTCAAACAGGTGCCATTAATACAGGTAACGAGTGGAGGACAGAAGAGCTTCTTAAAGAAGAAGTTACAGGTCTGTGAGAGCCAGAAATCTTGCTTGTTTGTTATTGACCAAATACTTATTTTCCACCATAATTTACAAATAAATTCTTTAAAAATCCTACAATGTGATTTCCTGGATTTTTTTTTCTCATTTTGTCTCTCATAGTTGAAGTGTACCTATGATGAAAATTACAGACCTCTCTCATCTTTCTAAGTAGGAGAACCTGCACAATCGGTGGCTGACTAAATACTTTTTGACCCCACTGTAGGTGCCTTATTTCGAAGCGATAATCTGACTGAATGACGAGGGAGCATCCAATGCTTCTTTAGCGATGAAGGCAATCCCAGAATTCAGTGCGGCACAACAAATATGGTGGACGAATTGATTTTTTATTTGTATTAAGGTGCACAAGTGTCAATTATTTGCAAAGTCGGCTTGTCAGTGATAATGTAACCATTGTGGGAACACGGAGGGAGGTGTTAGCAGGCATGCTAGCAGGTTGTACCACCTCAGCCCATTGGTTTGAATGGCCTGATGCTAAATGTGTTAGCTTAGTAAGCAAAAACTGCAGTGTCTGAGTTTGATGTCTTATTAGGCAGCTGCCCAGGTAGGCAGCAAGGCAGCTCACTAGGTTCTCAAACAGACCTCATGTGTGAATTTTTAGAGCTCTCTGGTATGTCTGACCTGAGGGTGGATGGTGAGGCGGAAGGACTGGCTGCTGTTGGTTGCTCTGAGGTAGATTGAGATTTTGGGGAAGAACCTCCATGGCGACTCTTCTTTTACCCAGCAAGCCAACTTGGTTCCAGCAAAGAAACTAGAGGACAAATCCTGTATCTGGCAAAAAGAAAGATTTATTGCATTTTGTCTTGTAAAACTCGGTGTATATAAATTTTTGTAGCTTTTTTCCAAAGAACAACACAAGCCATGATGGTCGTACCAGTGATGTTTGTGTGATGGCCTCCACAACAGCCTTGAATACTTTTTCAGGCAGACGCAGTAGCGTTGTTCCACTGTCCACGATGGCTTTATCTGTATTGTACTAGAAGGACACAACAAAAAAACAGGGTCATTTTAGACCCGGTTTGTGTCGAACAAAAAGCCCGTCCTGCATCTCACTTCACCCATATGCTTTGGACTGGAGAAGGAAACCCACA
The DNA here is from genome assembly GCF_030014385.1 of Trichomycterus rosablanca. Classification (NCBI taxonomy): domain Eukaryota; kingdom Metazoa; phylum Chordata; class Actinopteri; order Siluriformes; family Trichomycteridae; genus Trichomycterus; species Trichomycterus rosablanca. The sequence continues at coordinate 5,206,617 of NC_086012.1, forward strand.
CAGACACGGGGAGAACATGCAAACTCCACACAGAAAGAACCCAGACCGCTCCACCTGGGGATCGAACCCAGGACCTTCTTGCTGAGAGGGGACAGTGCTACCCACTGAGCCAGGGTGCCGCCCGGATTTAATAATAATAATAATAATAATGTTAATAATAATAATGATAATAATAATAATAATAATAATAATAATAACAATAATGATAATAATAATAATAATAATAATGATAATAATGACAATAATAATAATAAATATAATTATAATAATAATGATAATAATCATAATAATAATGATAATAATAATGACAATAATAATAATAATAATGATAATAATAATAATAATAATAATATAATTATAATAATAATGATAATAATGATGATAATGATAATAATGATAATAATAATAACAATAACAATAATAATAATGATAATAATAATGATGATAATGATAATGATGATGATTGATAACAACAACAATAATAATAATAATAATAATAATAATAATAATAATTATAATAATAATAATGATAATAATAACAATAACAATAATAATAATAATGATAATAATAATAATAACAAAATAATAATAATAATAATAACAATAACAATAATAATGATAATAATAATAATAATAATAATATTAATAATAATAATAATAATAATAAAAGGACATAGTTTTGTACCTCCCGGCAGTCTAGGTTTAAATTCCGGTCATCGACTTCCAGTTTTAAGACCTCCACTTGGTAGTACCACTCCTTTAGAATAGGGGTGTACCACATTGAGCCTCGGTACAGTGTTGGCTCAATTCCTCCCATAATCTTAAAAAAAAAAAATATATATATATATATATATATATATATATATATATAAAATAAAAAAAGTGATCATCATATTCTACATTTGTTTATACACCGATTAGGCATAACATTATGACCACTGACAGGTGAACTGAATAACACTGATTATCTCTATCACAGCACCTGTTAGTGGGTGGGATATATTAGGCAGCAAGTGAACATTTTATCCTCAAAGTTGATGTTAGAAGCAGGAAAAACGGGCCAAGGGCCAACTTGTGATGGCTAGACGACTGGGTCGGAGCATCTCCAAAACTGCAGCTCTTGTGGGGCGTTCCCAGTCTGCAGTGGTCAGTATCTATCAAAAGTGCTGCAGTTTGTTGCGTATGGGGCTGCATAGCCGCAGACCAGTCAGGGTGCCCATGCTGACCCCTGTCCACCGACGAAAATGCTTCAGGAATGGTTTGAGGAGCACAACAACGAGTTTGAGGTGTTGACTTGGCATCCAAATTCCCCAGATCTCAATCCAATCGAGCGTCTGTGGGACGTGCTGGACGAACAAGTCCGATCCATGGAGGATCCAACCTCGCAACTTAGAGGAGTTAAAGGATCTGCTGCTGACATCTCGGTGCCAGATACCACAGCACACCTTCAGGGTCAGGGCTGCTTTGGTCATAATGTTATGCCTGGTCAGGGTGTATAATATAATATTCATATAACCAAATATATGCAATTCGACAAAACCATGGAACGCATTAACAGGTTTCCCAAACATCCTTATGGGGAAAAAATACCTTGAAACTCAACCAATTGACGTTGAGTTTCAAGGTATCACCGTAATAGAAAATAGTACAGGTAAATCTAAACATCCAGTCAAAGCACAGTGTTGAGATGCTGCCAACACCACATTAAGGAACGTTATTAAGTAAAAATAAAAGCAGTAACAGCCCTATTTAGAACGTTCGTCTTTATCTTTATCCCATCACTGGTTTAGATTAGACTCGTATCAGCTGTTCAATCTGTTCCAGGTAAAAAAAAAAAGTGCAGCCAGATACATTAAACAGCTCAGACTCACTAAACTTCCATCTGCTTGGTTGGTCACGGTGCCAGTGGAGATCCCCGCTCCACACATCTGTAGAGAGAAAACATCTGGGATGCCAGTCTGCTCCACGAGCGAGTTGAAAAAAGGCTCAACAGATGGGTCGGGCTGGAAAGGAACAGCGAAGCTTTAGTAAGACATTTTTATTCAATGTGGACAGATAAATGTTCAACAGTGATATTATAATATACAGTGGGACCTTGTAACTCGACGTCCCCTAAACTCGACGCACTTCGTGGAGAAGTGTGTACCCTTAAACTAGCAGGTTCGAGTCTCAGCTCTGCTGCCGGTCGGCTGGGCGCCCTCTAGCGGGCATAATCGGCCTCCAGTCTGCTAGGGAGGGAAATGCCCAGATTAAACAGAGGGGTGGGGCCGTGGAAGGATCCTGGTTGCCCAGGGCGCCTGCTCAGAAGTAGAGGTCGGGGTCGGCGTCACATGCCGCCCATGTGTGGGTGAATAAGAAGGAGTGTGTAAAGTAAAGTCACCCCCTCCTTGGGCACCACTAGGGGTCCGCAGCAGCAGATTGACTATACTAAATTGAGAGAAAAAGGGGGTAAATTGCAATAAATAAATAAATAAATAACTCAACGTATTCAGTGTTTTTTTTTTATTTATTTAATTTTAAATTAACAATGAACAGAACAATAAATTTAAAAAAATATTATATAATTAATTATTATTAATGATTATTTTATTATATATTTTATATTGATTTTTAACTGCTTTTATATTTATATTATATTTGTTTTATATAATAGTGTCAAAAACAACCTCATTATTTTACATATGCCTAAAATATATGCAGTTCCACAGGACCACGGAACGCATTAACAGGTTTCCCATACATCCTTATGGGAAAAAATACCTTGAAACTCAACGTCTTTAAAACTCGACGCCACTCCCAGAACCAATTGGCGTCGGGTTTCAAGGTACCAGTGTATTATGAATGGCATAAAAAACAATGCAGTCACAGAGTACTTTACTAGGTACACCTATCTGGTCAACCGTTCATTAAAGGGGGGCAGAGGGGGGCAAAGAACGTATACACATACATGTTATCTGATATCTAACTCTACGTTCAGACCGGCGGTGATTTTTCACCTCGTGGGCTGAATCGCTGATCGCTAGTTGCCCTGTGTTCACACCAGAAGCGTCATCATCACCTGTGGCTGTTTAGTCGCCATGGTTTAACAGACGCCAAGAAAAAAATGGCATAGGAAAACAGCAAGAAGGTCCTGGGGTCGATTCCCAGGTGGGTCCTTTCTGTGTGGGTTTCCTCTGGATGCTCTGGTTTCCTTCCACAGTCCAAAGACGTGCAGTCAGGTTCATTGGAGATACTAAAGTCCCCCTAGATGTGTGTGTGTGTTTGCTCTGTGATGGACTGGCGACCTGTCCAGAGTGTTTCCTGCCTTTCGCCCAGTAAAGGCATTGGACCCACCCATAGCTAGCAATATCTTACTGACCCTTATTTATAACCTGTGCCAAACCTACCAGACCCGTCTGTCATTTCTCTTACCCGAGCCAGAAAGGGGTACGCCAGTCCCAAGATTCCCTGCCAGTTGATCCCGGGAAGAAAGAAGTCGTTCGAGGTCAGGATAGCCACGATGTTGATCACGAAGGTGCCGTTGGGGCCCTGTGGGATTGTGATGATATCGGTGCCCAGCTCTCCTTCCCAGTCACCCTGGGTGTATTTGGCTGCCACAGATTTGCCACCTGTTGTGTATGTGCTGGAGCTGAGGGGCAGATCAGACAGACTTGATTAGAACAATTGATAGTTACAATCTGGAATTTGCTAAATAATATACTGTACACTATATGGACAAAAGTATTGGGACACGCCTTCTAATCATTGGATTCCAGAGAATTTCTTCCCTCCTAGATATTCCACAGTCAACTTGATAAATGGAAGCATTCTACCAGGAGCTTCATGTCATTGGTTTCCATGGTAGAGCAGCTGAAGAAAAGCCTTACATGTCCAAATACAATGCCAAGCATTGGTTGAAATGGTGTAAAGCACACTGCCTCTGGACTCTGGAGCACTGGAAACATGTTCTGAGGAGTGGCGAATCACACTTCTCTACCTGGAAGCCTGATGGACGAGTCTGGGTTTGGCGAATGCCAGGAGAAAGTTACCTGCCTGACTGTAGAGTAAGGAAGTATGAAGAGCGACTACAACCCCACACATGGGGGACTAGAACTGTGGGTTGATCAGTCAGCCTAACTGATCCCACAGAGCACAATTTCCATACTGGTTTGGTCTTATGACAGGACTTGTGGAAAGACCTGAAAACCTAGTGAGCTGCCTTGCTGCCTACCTACTTAGGCAGCTGCCCAGGTTTTCAGACAGACCCCAAGAATATCAGCACGTGGCTGGCATCATCGGGGCTAATCTCATCTGGCCGACACAAGACAGAGGGCACTGAAGAAAGCCCAGCCCAGCCCAGCCAACCATCACAAAGCGTTGACCGCATAGCGACATGACATGACATTAAATCCTTCACGTTCTTAAGGGTTGTTTAAGAAGCAATGATGTGTTAAAGCACCCCATCATTGCTTTGCCAGTGCACTATGGGTAATTGCTCTGCTCCGAGGCCAGCTTTCTTCCAATGGGCCAATTCAGTAGAAGAGCCTACAAGAGGTCCAGTTGATGTTCCAATGAATCCTAAAGTTGTTCAATGGGGTTAAGGTCGGGACTCTTCACAGCAAATAGAAATGGTGTCCACATACCTGTTGGCCATACAGTGTATAACTCAAATTTTATTTTCTAAAACAATGATCCAAGGATGAATAAGGCTTACAGTGCTCTGTTGAAGAACTTTGTGACGTAAGGGTGTGGTGCCGCAGCCAGAGCGAAGTTGCTGCTTCCAGTGTCCACCAGGATGTTTAGCTAGAGGAACCAAAAAAGGGAACTGTTAATATACCGCAGTAAGGGTAGGTCATTTTTAAATCAGTCTATAGCCTTTGTAAAGTGTTGTTTTAGTATGTTTAGTATGTTTAGTATGTTTAGTATGCATCTTCTTCCTTTTTCTTCCGATTTAGCATAGCCAATCAGTCTTCCACTGCTGGGGGTCCCTGATTTATTCGAGGAGGGTGTATTCACCTCCCCCTCTGATGCACGTGCAGTCCCTTGACCCCTCGACCCTCGCCCGTGGCTGCTAACCAGGGTACTTGCACAGCATTCGAAGACCCCACCCACTTTATTAATCCATTCTTTTCCCACCCAGCAGACTCGATGGCCAATTTTGTCTGCTGCAAACACTGCCAATTGTGCCCTGCCGACCGGTAGCAGAGCTTAGATTTGAACCGGGGTGTCAGAATCTTCGCACTGGTGTGCTAATCTAATCGTATCCAATTACCCGACCGCATTTCGCTTCCTCTCTACCGATGCTGATCTCCACTCCTGATTGAGGAGAGCGAGACTGACACTCGCCCTCCGACACGTGTGCAGTATCCGACCACATCTTTTTACCTGCACGAGACGAGTTCATATGCGGATCAGCTTTGTTCCGCATTATCCCTCGGCTCTGTGCAGACGCCATCAATCGGCCAGCAGAGGTCGTAACTGCATCAGTTATGAGGTCCCCGTCCGGTTTCCCGCGCTGTATGAACAACAAGCCAATCGTTGTTCATGTAGCCGCCCAGCCCAGGCGGATGGCACAGCTGAGATTCGAACTGAGGTGTTCAGAATCCCAGCACTGATGTGCTAGCTGGAATATCCCATTTTCCATGTTCTCATAGTCTTTAGTATTGCATTCAGTCAGTAGAGGAATAGGCAAATTGGCAAATATCACAGTGTGGGTAGCTTCGCCCCTCTGATATGACAAGATATGAGTGTGTTAAATATGTGTGTCCAATGCGGCATCTGGTAAACATTGAAAACAGCCACATTGCAAATAAGAAGTCATACAGTTACCTTTCATACTGATACCAACATCCGTGAGTTTATGACCTCTCTGTTAGCAAGTTAAACATAACATTAAATATTTTACGAGTTTGACTAGTTAAACTGTCAAAAACGAAGCCAATAACCCTCTTAAACCTTTTCAACATGACCAACTGGAATGGTACATCCCTTGGATGGCAAATATGAAGTTTGCAAACACTATTTTAATGACGCCAACTTGTTTACATTGGGACCGATGGTTTTGTATTATCCAACAAACTCATGTTCAGGTGTCATGTTCATATGTTTGGCTATCTAGTGCACATCAGCCATAACATTAAAACCACCTCCTTGTTTCTACACTCACTGTCCATTTTATCAGCTCCACTTACCATATAGGAGCACTTTGTAGTTCTACAATTACTGACTGTAGTCCATCTGTTTCTCTGCATGCTTTGGTAACCCTCTTTCATGCTGTTCTTCAATGGTCAGGACCCCCACAGGACCAACACAGAGCAAGTATTATTTGGGTGGTGGATCATTCTCAGCACTGCAGTGACACTGACATGGTGGTGGTGTGTTAGTGTGTGTTGTGCTGGTATGAGTGAATAAGAGTTTTTAGACACCTCACTGTCACTGCTGGACTGAGAATAGTCCACCAACCAAAAATATCCAGCCAACAGCGCCCCATGGGCAGCGTCCTGTGACCACCGATGAAGGTCTAGAAGATGACCGACTCAAACAGCAGCAATAGATGAGCGATCGTCTCTGACTTCACATCTACAAGGTGAACCAACTAGGTAGGAGTGTCTAATAGAGTGGACAGTGAGTGGACACGGTGTCTGATCCACTCATACCAGCACAACACACACTAACACACCACCACCATGTCAGTGTCACTGCAGTGCTGAGAATGATCCACCACCTAAATAATACCTGCTCTGTGGTGGTCCTGTGGGGGTCCTGACCATTGAAGAACAGGGTAAAATAGATGGACAGTCAGTAATTGTAGAACTACAAAGTGCTTCTATATGGTAAGTGGAGCTGATAAAATAAACAGTGAGTGTAGAAACAAGGAGGTGGTTTTAATGTTATGGCTGATCGGTGTATAACCCGATGGTAGAAAATTGGCATGTTTAAAGTCTCAGACCTCCTTAGTACAGAACGAGCATTGTAGCCTAGTGTTTAGGGTACTGGACTAGTAATCAAGCCCCACCACTGTCTGGTTGCTACTGTTGGACCCTTGAGCAAGGCCCTTAACCCTCAATTGCTTAGACAGCATCAATGATTGCATTAAAACAACCAAACCAACTATTTTTATTATTATAAAGTATGTCCACATACTTTTGGCCACGTTGCATATTAATAAGTGATGCATCTGTCTTCCAAAACAAGCCAAATGAGCATACACGCGAAAACATATGGCTAACGATCTAAACCCGGCTTAACCGTTTCAATTTAATTCCCATCAAGCTACAGTAAAAGTGCACTTCAGGAAATCCACTCGGTATGTTCTCTCTCTCTCTCTCTCTCTCGCTCTCTCTCTCTCTCCACACGTACCATACTGTTTTGGCAGGCATGTGTGAGCGAGTCGCAGCGGTCGGAATAATGTTGTCGCGGTGCCAGCGCAACGAGGGAGAACTAATGAGATAACGGAGAAGTGCCATCTTGCCGAGTGGCCAGAGGGGCCATTACAGCCATTTCTCATTATTAACTCCATCATAATAAACCCACCAACTGTAGGCTCCACTACACCGCTAACATCTCCTACGTCCTATTTAGAACCAGAAAAAAAACTGACACTCCTTATACGGCTTTGTGTCTAAATCCAGTCGTACACTGGATAAGAAGATACAACCCTAAATCAGAAAAAGTTGGGACAGTATGGAAAATGCAAATAAAATAAAAAACCTGAGATATTTCATGTTTTGTCTGCTCGACTTCATTTCATTTGTTAATATACGTCCATTCCTGCATTTTCGGCCTGCAACACATTCCAAAAAAGTTGGAACGGGGGCAATTTAGGGCTAGCAATGAGTCTTTGATGACCAAAGATAACCATAGGATCTCCAGTTTGTCAACAAATGCGTGAGAAAATGAACCTCAAAGAAAGATTAGAAGGGATTTGCATATTTCTCCCTCTACAGTGCATAATATCATTAAACAATTCAAGGAATCAGGAGGAATTTCAGTGCATAAAGGCCAAGAGCGCAAGCTTAAGCTGAACGCCCGTGATCTTCCATCCCTCAGACGGCGCTGCATCAAGAACCTCCACTCAACAATAGCTGATATGACCACATGGGTGAGGGATTACTTGTCAAGCAGTACAATACAGAGTTACATGCACAAATACCACTTAAAACTTTACTGTGCAAAAAAGACGCCTTATGTTAACCATGTCCAGAAGCGGCGTCAACTTCTCTGGGCTCTGAGGTATCTAGGATGGACCATCAAACACTAAAAACGTGTATTGTGGTCAGACACCGAGTGCTCCTGACCAAAGATGAAAAGGAGGGGGGGGGGGGGGGGGTTATGGCTAGACGACTGGGTCAGAGCATCTCCAAAACTGCATTGGGATGCATTAGGGTGTTTTTTTTTGTTTGTTTTAAACTTTACTTTTAAACAAGGATTAGATTTCTGTCACAATTGTATCATTAGATTAAGCGAATTACACAAATTCTCCAAGAGTGTTCATCAAGACTGACTGCAGCATCTCTCACAGCTAATATCTCTTACTTATCACATAAAGCGTCTCCAATCCCCCTCCCATTCCTCCTCTCCCAATTCTCCCACTCCAGCGCTCTACACGCAAGGCTAATCAGCGCGCATCAAGAAATCGCGGCTAATTGGCAGGCACTTTTCGTCGGCGCGCGCGCATCTGCTACCTGTTTGTAACAATTAGCAGATGTGAGCCACTCCAGTCGTCGGCTCGGCGGACCTCAACAGACTCCACAATTAGTGCTTCGTTTGAAAAAATAAATAAATAAAAGAGCCTGGTGTAAATTAACATAAGTACCAATAATTACTGATCTGTTGAGGATCCGGGCTCGAGTTTCAAGATTTTACACAATCAACTTCGAATTAAGATGTGCTCGAGGCGCTTTTACATAATGAGTAGATCACGAAATCTGAAGGAATTATGTGATTGACTGTGTGCATAATAGGGTGAGGATGTGGAGACGGGTATGACTGCTGGTTCCACCACGTGGTTACATGAGTGATGCAGATGTGGAGTGAGTGTTAGTATTAGTTTAAACAGCATTGCAAACAAAATGTATTTATTTTTTGTTTAATTATACAGTTACAGTGGATATAAGAAGTCTAAACACCCCTTGGAAATTAGGGATCACGTTTTTTTGTTCCCGATACCGATCCCGATTATTAATTTTGATCCTGATCCGATACCGAGTCTCAAACCGATACTTGTATTTTCTAGATATCGTCTAGATAAGAACTGGATAATACTGTTCACACAGTGCACACTTCAAGTACATAACAGTTATTCAAATTAATCCAGTGTACATGTTTAACAACTAACTAGCTCTGCAGTGCTGAAGGGGAAAATGCTGCATCCAAGCTATTGGCTTAATGTTTTGTATTTTTACAAAATCAATCAAAATGAGTGAGATAATTACAGTTTTACTTTAAACTTTACATTTGAAGAAAAAAAAATCTGTTTAATGCCGTGATACCCTAAAAATGAACAGAAATCTGTGTAGCAGCTTAACTTGAATATAAGAAAAAAAGTTCCTTAAAAGCATTACAGTACAACCTGAATACCAAAATAAAAAGGAAAGGCTCTTTTGTTATGAAGGAAAGCCAGTTTTTAAAGTGCTTGTATTGTGACAATGGTTTGATGGACGTTTCTATGCGAAGTGAGTGTGTTTTGACCCTTTGGGGCTTCCATAGTGCATGGAATAGAGTGCTTGACTCTGGCTGTCCGCTATTCGGTACCGTAACAGAAGAAGTTAATGAAGTGTTCTGCTCCCGACAATATGTAAATATACCGTGTATTTATTTCTTTATTAAACCAGTGCATCACTACGTTGTTTTGTAAACTCACACACCATATAAACAGTAAAATTGTACAGTAATGAACGCAGCTCTGCTCCTACCGCCTCGTGAAACGCTCACAGTGCAGACATTACACGTCGCTGCTGGACTTGTTTTACTTTCCAATTTAAAGTATTTCCACACAGCGGACATGCTGATGTAAAACAAAAGATCGGGATTACGATCGGGTTTAGTAAAGCTCGGATCGGGACATCCCTATTGGAAATGTAATTCAATAACAACTGCACTGGCTTCCCTTCATTGGCTCCCAATGAAATTTAGGATTGATTTTAAGGTATTATTGCTGGTTTTTAAGGCCTTAAATGGGATAGCGTATACACTATATTGCCAAAAGTATTTGCTCGTCTGCCTTCACACGCATATGAACTTGAGTAACGCCCAATTTGCATCACGCATCCTCTCCGCCTCTGCCGATCCCTGCCCTGACCTAAGAGATCGAAGCTAACCCACATCCCCTCCGACACGTGAGCAGCAAGCCGTATGCGTCTTGCCACCCACACATTGACGAGCGTTGCGCCACCTAGCGTTGCGTGTGGAGAGACACACCCCAAGAGCACTCCTTCCTCATCTCCGTGTAGGCGTAGGAGGTCGTGACTGCACCATTCTCAAAGAGAGAGACCCACTTCCGACCTTAGTCCCGCCCATCTGAACAGCAGGCCAATCGTTGTTCATATATCCGCTCAGCCTCGGCCGGTAAGGCAGAGCTGGATTCGATACGACGTACTCGAGATCCAGCTCCGGTTGCAGCGTGTGTTTTTACCGCTGCGCCACCTGAGTGGCAAGTGACGTCCCATTCTTAATCCATAGGGTTTAATATGATGTCGGCCCACTCTTTGCAGCTATAACAGATTCAACTCTTCTGGGAAGGCTTTCCACAAGGTTTAGGAGCGTGTTGACCATTCTTCCAGAAGCGCATTTGTGAGGTCAGACACTAATGTTGGACGAGAAGGCCTCGCAGTCTCCGCTCTAATTCATTCCAAAGGTGTTGAGGTCAGGACTCAAGTTCTTCCACACCAAACTCGCTCATCAATGTCTTTATGCACTGGTGTGCAGTCATGTTAGAACAGGAAGGGGCCATCCCCAAACTGTTCCCACAAAGTTGGGAGCATGAAATTGTCCAAAATCCCTCAATATCCTGAAGCATTCATGAAGAGTTCATTTCACTGGAACTAAGGGGCCGAGCCCGACTCCTGAAAAACAACCCCACACCATAATCCCCCCTCCACCAAACTGTACACTCGGCACAATACAGTCAGACAAGTACCGTTCTCCTGGCGACCGCCAAACCCAGACTCGTCCATCGGATTGCCAGACGGAGAAGCGTGATTCGTCACTCCAGAGAACACGTCTCCACTCCTCTAGAGTCCAGTGGTGGCGTGCTTTACACCACTGCACCCGACGCTTTGCATCGCGCTTGGATGCAGCTGCTCGGCCATGGAATCCCATTCCATGAAGCTCTCTACGCACTGTTCTTGAGCTGATCTGTAGCGATCGACTCTGCAGAAAGTTGGCGACCTCTGCGCACTATGCGCCTCAGCATCCGCTGACCCCGCCCTGTCATTTCACGTGGCCTACCACTTCGTGGCTGAGTTGCTGTCGTTCCCAATCGCTTCCACTTTGTTATAATAGCACTGACAGTCGACTGTGGAATATTTAGTAGCGAGGAAATTTCACGACTGGACTTGTTGCACAGGTGGCATCATATCACGGTACCACGCTGGAATTCACCGAGCTCCTGAGAGCGACCCATTCTTTCACAAATGTTTGTAGAAGCAGTCTGCATGATGCCTAGGTGCTTGGTTTTATACACCTGTGGAACACCTGAATTCAATGATTTGGATGGGTGAGTGAATACTTTTGGCAATATAGTGTATATAAACTGCCATAAGCCCAACATCTCATACATCCTTTACAGTGACATGCACAAATGGTACAAAACAGACATTACCATGCACACTTTTAGGAGCTGCCCAGTTCAATCAGGTTTAAACACAGTATCTTAGGCAAATACACACGTCATACACTCCTACATGATAAACAGTAAGCTACTGGATAATCCTAATCACCAGAAACTTGCTGTTTGCAGACTGGGAGTGGTCAGTTTTACAAAGGGAAATGTCAGACAGAAGGAGTCTCATGGTGTAGTGGTGTACAGTGAAGTAAAAATAAGTCTTGAGTGTGTACATTGCTTATATAGCCATAACATTAAAACCACCTCCTTGTTTCTACACTCACTGTCCATTTTATCAGCTCCACTTACCATATAGAAGCACGTTGTAGTTCTACAATTACTGACTGTAGTCCATCTGTTTCTCTGCATGCTTTGTTAGCCCTCTTTCATGCTTCTTCATTGGCCAGGACCCCCACAGGATCACTACAGAGCAGGTATTATTTAAGAGGTGGATCATTCTCAGCACTGCAGTGACACTGACGATCGTCAGTGGTGGTGTGTTAGTGTGTGTCGTGCTGGTATGAGTGGATCAGACACAGCAGCGCTGCTGGAGTTTTTAAATACCGTGTCCACTCACTGTCCACTCTATTAGACACTCCTACCTATTTGGTCCACCTTGTAGATGTAAAGTCAGAGACGATCGCTCGTCTATTGCTGCTGTTTGAGTCGGTCATCTTCTAGACCTTCATCAGTGGTCGCAGGACGCTGCCCACGGGGCGCTGTTGGCTGGATATTTTTGGTTGGTGGACTATTCTCAGTCCAGCAGTGACAGTGAGGTTTTCAAAAACTCATACCAGCACAACACACACTAACACACCACCACCATGTCAGTGTCACTGCAGTGCTGAGAATGATCCACCACCTAAATAATACCTGTTCTGTGGTGGTCCTGTGAGAGTCCTGACCATTAAAGAACAGCATGAAAGGGGGCAAACAAAGCATGCAGAGAAACAGATGGACTACAGTCAGTAATTGTAGAACTACAAAGTGCTCCTATATGGTAAGTGGAGCTGATAAAATGGACAGTGAGTGTATTTTTTATTATTAAAGAAATACGATACTGGTAATCATGGCAGTACACATTTCTTGCTGCTCACCGTGGCCTTAATCTTGGTCAGCTGCCTGCTCGGCTACACAAGCCCCGGCAATCATGTGAGGTCATGTGAGCTTTAGGTTGCACATCCACAGAACCCTATAAAAGAAACTCTTGGTTTTCTTTGTGTTGCCCGAAGGGAAATTCCTGTATCACATGCTAACCTCACAATCACAGCATTAACAACCATCACTACTCTATTCATGAGCAGTTTTAGTCGTTTCAGGCGCGACTTATATAAGTATTAACTCCCTGTCACTGAACTAGGTGCTTTTCCCAACTATTAGATCTTTAATATCATAACGAACATTTATTTAGTTTAGTTTAACATACACTATATTGCCAAAAGTATTCGCTCGTCTGTCTTCACACACATATGAACTTGAGTGACGTCCCATTCTTAATCCATAGGGTTTAATATGATGTCGGTCCACCCTTTTGCAGCTATAACAGCTTCAACTCTTCTGGGAAGGCTTTCCACAAGGTTTAGGAGTGTGTTTATGGAAGTTTTTGACCATTCTTACAGAAGCGCGTTGGTGAGATCAGACGTGATGTTGGACGAGAAGGCCTGGGGCCATCCCCAAACTGTTCTTACTGTTCCCTGCAAAATCTCTTGGTATGCTGAAGCATTAAGAGTTCCTTTCACTGGAACAACAACCCCACACCATAATCCCCCCTCCACCAAACTTTACACTCAGCACAATGCAGTCAGACAAGTACCGTTCTCCTGGTGACCGCCAAACCCAGACTCGTCCATCGGATCGCCAGACGGAGAAGCGTGACTCGTCACTCCAGAGAACACGTCTCCACTGCTCTAGAGTCCAGAGGCGGCGTGCTTTACACCACTGCATCCGACGCTTTGCATCGCGCTTGGTGATGTAGGGCTTAGATGCAGTTGCTCGGCCATGGAAACCCATTCCATGAAGCCCTGTACGCACTGTTCTTGAGCTAGTCTGAAGGCCACATGAAGTTTGGAGGTCTGTAGCGATTGACTCTGCAGAAAGTTGGTGACCTCTTAAACGTGACAGCCAGTTCAGTATAAAACCAAATGTCGGTGTGATGTATTCCTAACATATGGATTTCACGACAGCACTGAGAAACAAATCCTTAACCTTCCATTCCTTCCAAGGTTAGCCCAAAGCTACTCAATGAGCTACCACTGCTCCAACTAACTTGCTGGAGCCTATCCCAGCTTTTCAATGGGCGCAAGGAACACAGTAACACCCTGGACTGGACGCCAGTCCATTGCAGGGCAGACAAACATACAGGTACATACACACACACAGACACACACACACACATTCACTTATAGGGCAATTCAGTGTCTCCAATTAACCTAACTGCATGTTTTTGGACTGTGGGAGGAATTAGGATTTTAACATCATGTTTTACATTCATGGCAGGAACAATAGTTACTCACTACACAAGGTTATATCGAAACACAGTCATGGACAATTTTGTATCTCCAATTCACCTCACTTGCATGTCTTTGGACTGTGGGGGGAAACCGGAACTCCCATGGGAAACCCACGCAGACACGGGGAGAACATGCAGACTCCATACAGAAAGGGGATCGAACCCAGGACCTTCTTGCTGTGAGGCGACAGTGCTACCCACCGAGCCACCGTGCCGTCCCGATTTTAAGTTATTAAAAATAAAAATTACAAAAACACTTTTTGGATGCAAAATTAGTTCCACTCTTTGCTTTAACATGTTTTTTTTATTATTTAAATTTAACTGGTTTAGTTCAATGTATTTATATTGGATGGATGGATGGATGGATGGATGGATGGATAGATAGATAGATAGATCATTTATATTACAATCAATTTATTCTGGGATCATGGATGCACAGAAATACCAAGGCATATGAGTGTTTGCATTCTGTTGTGAGATTTCCAGCAAGACAGTGATCCAAATAACACTTCCAAGTCAACTAAAGCTTGGTTAAAAAACGTATTGGAATGTCCTGGAGAGGCCAAATGAGTCTCCACTTTTATAATGACAGGGCAGTCGCAGCCTAGCCGTTAAGGTACTGGACTAGTAATCCGAAGGTCGCTGGTTCAAGCCCCACCACTGCCAGGTTGTCACTGTTGGGCCCTTGAGCAAGGTCCTTAACCCTCAATTGCTTAGACAGTATACTGTCACAGTACTGTAAGTCCTTCGCTTTGGATAAAAGCGTCTATTAAATGCCGAAAATGTAAATGTAAATAATGAGGCAAAATGATGTTTCACCAAGTACTGAGACTTGGGGTTGGATAATAGTGATCATGGACATTTGGCAAGAATACTAGACCTCAAAATTGTCAATTTATGTTATAGAAATGGCTTGTATGTATCAATAAATGTTCTTTTTGTTTAATTTAATCCTATACATATCACTATACTATAATACCTTCTAAATTGAGGAGATGAACATTTCCAACTGTATATATGAGATGTTTAATTGTCAACACAATCTAATAGCATCTTGTATTGATATTAAGGCTTCTCAAAAATGAAACTAAAGTAACAGCAAAATCAAAGAGTAAAACTTACCGTCTGACCTGGTGTTCCAACAACCATCTCTATGTAATATCCTTTACCTGAGTCTCCCTGTAAATTATCGACCATGCTTAAAAAGTTGACATTTCCAGCCGGATCAGAAGCCAGAGAAAGTGCGTTTCCAGATGCGCTGATGTTCCCCAGATGTTGTAGCAGATTTGGAACCAGGAGCATCGATGGATCCACCTGTCCTACAAACATCTTCAGAGGAATCCTGTACAGTGAATATGACGTCCAGAAACACAGACATAACACAACCCCCTGTCCGAGCCCCATTTCTATGGTATCAATTCAATACCAGCATTGAATGTACTATATATAATGTAAACACAGTGTAAGGGAAATCAACCGCGGACCACAGTGCACAGTCTGTCCGTGTTCGTCTCGCCCATGTCAGGCAGGCTGAATAATTCCCAGGCGAAAGTAAAGTGAAAGATGGAGGAACTGCAGGGATTAAAGAGAACTCCCAAAGTTTGCTCTGAGAACTTCCTCAAGCCTAATCTGACGGATGTGACGAATTAGCAAACGTTCCACCAGCATGTGGTCCAAAATGACATACTAATTCCAATACTACTCGCTAACAATGCTAACAAAGCTAACAAAAGTGCGTAATATAATATCATATAAACTCACTAATACACGTTTTAGACCTGCTTAAAGTTGGTTTGAAGCAGCTTGTAAACATTATAATTAATATTTAAACATTATAACATATTTATATCGCATATTAAATATTATATACGTTTTTAAACCAGTACTGATAATTCTACAGCTAATTATTAGACCGTTTTTTGATAGCTAGCAGTGGCTAATCTCAGTAGAACCTGCAAAGAGACAAATAAATATTAAATATATATATTATATATTATAAATATAAATATATATTACATGCTGTCAAATATATTATAGTATTTCATATTATAATATGGTCAGCCATAACATTAAAACCACCTCCTTGTTTCTACTTACCATATATAAGTGCTTTGTAGTTCTACAATTACTGACTGTAGTCCATCTGTTTCTTTACATACCTTTTTAGCCCCCTTTCATGCTGTTCTTTAATGGTCAGGACCACCACAGAGCAGGTATTATTTAGGTGGTGGATCATTCTCAGCACTGCAGTGACACTGACATGGTGGTGGTGTGTTAGTGTGTGTTGTGCTGGTATGAGTGGATCAGACACAGCAGCGCTGCTGGAGTTTTTAAATACCGTGTCCACTCACTGTCCAGTCTATTACACACTCCTACGATCGCTCATCTATTGCTGCTGTTTGAGTCGGTCATCTCTGAGACCTTCATCAGTGGTCACGGGACGCTGCCCACGGGGCGCTGTTGGCTGGATATTTTTGGTTGGTGGACTATTCTCAGTCAAGCAGTGACAGTGAGGAGTTTAAAAACTCCAGCAGCACTGCTGTGTCTGATCCACTCATACCAGCACAATACACACTAACACACCACCACCATGTCAGTGTCACTGCAGTGCTGAGAATGATCCACCACCTAAATAATACCTGCTCTGTAGTGGTCCTGTGTGGGTCCTGACCATTGAACAACAGGGTGAAAGCAGGCTGAAAAAGTATGAGGAGAAATAGATGGACTACAGTCAGTAATTGCAGAAGTACAAAGTGCTTCTATATGGTAAGTGGAGATGATCAAATGGACAGTGAGTGTAGAAACAAGGAGGTGGTTTTACTGTTATGGTTGGTCAGTGTATATGTGATATGCATCCTGCATATTATAGTTAACATACATTAAACAACACAAAATAAGGAAATCTGCTTCTATACACGTCTCTAGAAACTCATCACCTGCTGGCACTTTGACATGCCAGTGCCTGAACCATCCAAGCTCTGAACATTTAATCACCAGCCCCTTGTACCAGCCAAATTACTGGAGTGACCCTAAGTCCACAATGCTCATTTAATATGCAGTGCATCTGTTGCAATATTGCATACTGTGTAATTACAGGGATAGCTGGACAATCTGGGATTAGACAGGCAAGAGGTTGGAGAGACATTATTGTTGATAATCACAATCCAAGACAAAGGGTTTAATATGATGTCGGCCCACCCTTTGCAGCTATAACAGCGTCAACTCTTCTGGGAAGGTTTTCCACAAGGTTTAGGAGTGTGTTTATGGGAATTTTTGACCATTCTTGGAGAGACGCATTTGTGAGGTCAGACACTGATGTTGGACGAGAAGGCCTGGCTCGCAGTCTCCACTCTAATTAATTCCAAAGGTGTTCTATCGGGTTGAGGTCAGGACTCTGCGCAGGCCAGTCAAGTTCTTCCACACCAAACTTGCTCATCCATGTCTTTATGGACCTTGCTTT
Organism: Trichomycterus rosablanca; assembly: GCF_030014385.1. Classification (NCBI taxonomy): domain Eukaryota; kingdom Metazoa; phylum Chordata; class Actinopteri; order Siluriformes; family Trichomycteridae; genus Trichomycterus; species Trichomycterus rosablanca. The sequence continues at coordinate 5,224,389 of NC_086012.1, forward strand.
TTACACTTGGCACAATGCAGTCAGACAAGTACCGTTCCCCTGGCAACCGCCAAACCCAGACTCGTCCATTGGATTGCCATACGGAGAAGCTTGATTCGTCACTTCAGAGAACACGTCTCCACTTTTCTAGAGTCCAGTGGCGGCGTGCTTTACACCACTACATTGTGCTTGGTGATGTAAGGCTTGGATGCAGCTGCTCGGTCATGGAAACCCATTCCATGAAGCTCTCTACGCACTGTTCTTGAGCTAATCTGAAGGCCACATAAAGTTTGGAGGTCTGTAGCGATCGACTCTGCAGAAAGTTGGCGACCTCTGCGCACTATGCGCCTCAGCATCCTCTGACCCCGCCCTGTCATTTTACGTGGCTACCACTTCGTGGCTGAGTTGCTGTCGTTCCCAATCGCTTCCACTTTGTTATAATAGCACTGACAGTCGACTGTGGAATATTTAGTAGCGAGGAAATTTCACGACTGGACTTGTTGCACAGGTGGCATCATATCACGGTACCACGCGTGATATTCACAAATGTTTGTAGAAGCAGTCTGCATGATGTCTAGGTGCTTGGTTTTATACACCTGTGGCCATGGAAGTGATTGGAACACATGAATTCAACGATTTGGATGGGTGAGTGAATACTTTTGGCAATATAGTGTAGAAAGTCTTGGGCCAAGTCTTGTAGTGTCTCACTATCTCTCTTGGTCTTTTTCTTCTCCTTCCTCTCTGTCATTCTCGCTGGCTCTCTCTCACTCTGCCTTGTGTCTCCTAATTTGCTAATTCACTGCACTCATCTAAATGTTTATGGCTGCTCCTTAGGGGGTTCTGAAGCCCCACTGTGTGCAATATTTGCATGGCCTGCTAAATTGGGCTGAGTGAGAGTTCTCACTAAGCGAGTGTTTAAGGATCAATCTGAAACAAGTGGAAACAACTTACTTTGACATTTAAATGCAATATTTTAATCATAATGCCATTTATATTTGCTGAAATACTGGATGAGCAGCAGATGTAGTCATCTATACATACACCGATCAACCATAACATTAAAACCACCTCTTTGTTTCTAAACTCACTGTCCATTTTATCAGCTCCACCCACTGTCCACTCTATTAAACACTCCTACCTAGTTGGTCCACCTTGTATATATATATATATATATGTAAAGTCAGAGACGATCGCTCATCTATTGCTGCTGTTTGAGTTGGTCATCTTCTAGACCTTCATCAGTGGTCACAGGATGCTGCCCACGGGACGCTGTTGGCTGGATATTTTTGGTTGGTGGACTATTCTCAGTCCAGCAGTGACAGTGAGGGCTGGTGTGTCTGATCCACTCATACCAGCACAACACACACTAACACACCACCAACATGTCAGTGTCACTGCAGTGCTGAGAATGACCCACTACCTAAATAATACCTGCTCTGTAGTGGTCCTGGGAGAGTCCTGACCATTGAAGAACAGCATGAAAGAGGGCTAACAAAGCATGCAGAGAAACAGATGGACTACAGTCAGTAATTGAAGAACTACAAAGTGCTTCTATATGGTAAGTGGAGCTGATAAAATGGACAGTGAGTGTAGTAACAAGGAGGTTGTTTTAATGTTATGGCTGATCAGTGTATGTCTGTTGGATCAGACCACACGGGCAGCCTTCGCTCCCCACGTGAATCAATGACCTTACTAGACATTAAAAGACCCTAACAGACCTTACTAGACCTTAACAGACCCTAATAGACCTTACAAGACCTTAACAGACCCTACTAGACTTTAACAGACCCTAATAGACCTTACAAGACCTTAACAGACCCTAATAGATCTTACAAGACCTTAACAGACCCTACTAGACCTTAACAGACCCTACTAGACCTTAACAGACCCTAATAGACCTTACTAGACCTTAACAGACCCTACTAGACCTTACTAGACCTTAACAGACCTTACTAGACCTTACTAGACCTTAACATACCCTACTAGACTTTACTAGACCCTACTAGACCTTAACAGACCTTACTAGACCTTAACATACCCTACTAGACTTTAACAGACCCTACTAGACCTTACTAGACCTTAACATACCCTACTAGACCTTATCAGACCCTAATAGACCTTACTAGACCTTAACAGACCCTACTAGACCTTACTAGACCTTAACAGACCCTACTGAACCTTACTAGATCTTAACAGACCCTACTAGACCTTACTAAAAGACAGTAATGGACCCTACTAGACCTTAACAAACCCGACTAGACCTTACTAGATCTTAACAGACCTTACTAGACCTTAACAGACCCTACTAGACCTTAACAGACCTTACTAGACCTTACAAGACTTTAACAGACCCTAATAGACCTTATCAGATGCTCTGACCCAGTTGTCTAGCCATCACAGTTTGGTCCTTGTCAAACTGAATGAAGAGATAATCAGTGTTATTCACTTTACCTGTCAGTGGTCATAATGTTATGCCTGGTCGGTGTATATATAACATATACTGCTTAATAGAGACACGTGCTAGCACACTTGTTTTCTATACACATAGTATCTGTGCTAAAATAGGAACACATGCCAGTGGTGATATAATTATGATGCTTCTTGTATTGGACCCAGGAGTGCTGTCTACATGAAGGCTAATTAGTATCGTTGGAAATGTCTAGTAACAAATAAATATAATTTATAGCTGTCACTGTAACTTTAAAACCTTCAGACAAAATTAATTTGAGGGTACGATCAGATTTACCAATATCAGACTAGGCATAACATTATGACCACTGACAGGTGACGTGAATAACACTGATGTACTGGGTCAGAGCAGCTCCAAAACTGCAGCTCTTGTGGGGTGTTCCCGGTCTGCAGTGGTCAGTATCTATCAAAAGTGGTCCAAGTGGTCTGCTGCTAATATCTTGGTGCCAGATACCTTGGTGACAGGACACCTTCAGGGGTGTAGTGGAGTCCATGCAAAGCAAAAGGGGGACCAAGACAGTATTATAAAGGTGGTCATGCCCGATCAAGTCCGATCCATGGAGGCCCCACCTCACAACTTACAGGAGTTAAAGGATCTGCTGCTGACATCTTGGTGCCAGATACCTCTGTGACAGGACACCTTCGGGGGTCTAGTGGAGTCCATGCCAAGCAGAAGGGGGACCAACACAGTATTATAAAGGTGGTCATGCCCGATCAAGTCCGATCCATGGAGGCCACACCTCACAACTTACAGGAGTTAAAGGATCTGCTGCTGACATCTTGGTGCCAGATACCTCGGTGACAGGACACCTTCAGGGGTCTAGTGGAGTCCATGCCAAGCAAAAGGGGGACCAAGACAGTATTAGAAAGGTGGTCGTGCCCGGTCAAGTCCGATCCATGGAGGCCCCACCTCACAACTTACAGGAGTTAAAGGATCTGCTGCTGACATCTTAGTGCCAGATACCTCGGTGACAGGATGCCTTCAGCGGTCTAGTGGAGTCCATGCCAAGCAAAAGGGGGACCAAGACAGTATTAGAAAGGTGGTCGTGCCTGGTCAAGTCCGATCCATGGAGGCCCCACCTCACAACTTACAGGAGTTAAAGGGTCTGCTGCTGACATCTTGGTGCCAGATACCTCTGTGACAGGACACCTTCAGGGGTCTAGTGGAGTCCATGCCAAGCAAAAGGGGGACCAAGACAGTATTAGAAAGGTGGTCATGTCTGATCGGTGTATATGCACAGATATTGTATGTGCATGCAGGGGTGGCATCTCTGAGGCATTGCCTTGCCAGCCATCTGTTCTCCTACAGCCGTACCCAGTATAGAAGGATGGTATCAATGTCCTTCTCCTTCTACTGCCCCCTGGCACTATGCGAATGTGCCCTAAGCATCACGAGTGCTGCATACTCTCTGGTTCTAACACCAGCCCAAGACTGGAGTAATAGTGAAACGCGATCAATATCAGACAGTACCAACTGACGCTGTAATCTGATATCGGCCTCCGAGGTGTAAGAAATATCTCATACATTGCAAAAAAATAGAATTATTGCTGTAAGGAAAGCCAAACTCTAATTCCACATAAGTGCAGTGGATTAAGAGGGATACGGTGTCAGGTGCTACCCAATACTTAGCACCCCCCCCCCCCCCCCCCCCCCCCCTTCCAAGGAGCGGAATGGATTGCACCAAAATGATTACTGTCAAGGCCAATTCAATAATGTTGCAGCTCTGCTCTGAGCCAAAATTTCGTTTCAGCCTCCCTCTGATTCATCCCACGTGATCCGCCCTGCGATCCACGTTATTCGCATCCCGAACCGCCTCGAACGGCATGGTAACGAACACACGTGTACTTCGATGCTGCAGGATGAGAAAATGCACGCGGTGGTTCGCCCCTGGCTGCATACGAGCGACTGTGTCTAGAGGAAAGAGAGGGGGGTTCTGGGGGCACTTCATACATTTTTATGACCACATGAGATAAGGTCAGTTGTGTGCCATCGTTACTAGGCAACACGCCCTAAATGGAATCGAGTCGTGAAGCCGTGGAGTCAGATTCGAGAATCCCGTTTGACTCACGTTTCTTTTTTTTTTAGGTTTGCTAACAAGCTACATGATGACACACCGTGTACAGAACCAGATGAGCACATCTTTAGCCACTTTGCAGTAATGAAAGCTGTCTAAAAGCACGAGCAGACCTACAGCCTATAAGAAATGAAGAAAAAATCCTGTCATGATGAAATATGATGCCCTTACCTCACTTACATTATGCATTATTTAACGCTCAATTAGACCTCTAGTCTTTCTGAAAATCCTCCAGAGCATCATCTGAACCATTAACTGTGTGCTAGAAAGACAAAAGAAAATGCACTATATGGTGGATCTCGTCTACCCCACCCCTTCCCATATTCACACTCCCCGCCTCCCTCACACTCTCCTGCTCCCTCTTTTCTCCTCCCTGCCTCTCCTTCTTGCATTTTGAACCCCTCTGCATCCTCGGTATCCTAGTTTAGTACATCATACAGTCATATGCAGGTTTATGCCCTCCAGCTAGCTAATAGATGCTGTACAAGGGTGGGGATTTGTGTTCTAAGCCTGTGAATGTGGGGTGTATGTAATGGCGGTTGGGGACGGGTGGGGGGGTTTGGGGCAGGTATTTGCCCTTTCATGCATGATGCATGACACATGACACTAGAAACAAGGTTACAGACTTTAAGGCCTATTTGATTCCCAATTTACCCACATCCATAGGAATAAAGTGCCTCTGACGTGCTAGATCATTGATTTAACGCGTACTCCACCATAGCACTTTTATTCATAGTCTGTTTTTACCACAGCTTTATCCTGGTCAGGGTTGCGGTGTGTCTGATCCAATGTGTGAAAGGTAGGAAACACCCCAGACAGATGGCCAAACCACCAAAAAACAGACAACACAAACACACACACTCAGGGGAAGCTCCAGTTAGCCTGACTGCATTGCATGTCTTTGGACTTGTAGGAGGAGACCGGAGCACCCGGAGTAAACCCACATGGACTCTAGGAGAATTCCATACAGAAAACAGGACGGATTCTGGCCATCTGGCTGGGGAATCAAACCCAGGCCAGCCCATGACACCACAAACCATGTGCTGTCATATATAGTTACCAGTATCATCAGTAAACCAGTGTGTATTGTGGGATTCACAGTTTTACTGGCTGGACGGAGGCCCCAGTAACACATGACTTCATATAGTTAAATATGAAAGCGCCAACAACGGGCACGTGAGCATTGGAACTGGACCACGGAGCGATGGAAGAAGGTGGCCTGGTTTGCATGTGCGTCGCTTACCCGGGGAACACATGGCACCAGGATGCACTATGGGAAGAAGGCAAGCCGGCGGAGGCAGTGTGATGCTTTGGGCGAAGTTCTGCTGGGAAACCTTGTGTTCTGCCATACATTGTGGATGTTACTTGGATACGTACCACCTACCTGAGCATTGTTGCAGACCATGTCCACCCTTTCATGGAAACTGTATTCCCTGATGGTTGTGGCCTCTTTTAGCAGGTCACTGCTTCAGGGATGGTTTGAGGAGCACAACAATGAGTTTGGCCTCCAAATTGCCCAGATCTTAATCCAATCGAGCGTCTGTGGGATGTGCTGGACAAATCTTGGTGCCAGATACTACAGCACACCTTCAGGGGTCTGGTGGAGTCCATGTCTTGACGGGTCAGGGCTGTTTTAGCAGCAGAAAGGGGACCAATGCAATATTAAAGGTAAAACAAGGTCAAGAGCACAGGCAGTCAATCATTCAATCAATAAATCAATCGATTAATTCCAAAAACAAAATCCAGGTCTTGAGCACATACATCCTTTTAAAGTAGGCAAACAGGAAGTGCTGGGTTGAGTTTGCTAAGCTGGTAAAATGCAGGTAATGCTGAACTCTGGTGGCAATATTTATCCCAGCCACCAGAGTTCACATTGTCCACAGTTGTTGCCATACAATTACATCCCTGTATACACTGTGTCCATTATATTTTTACTACTGTAAAATCTGTTAATATTACTACTGTGTTGGTCCCCCTTTTGCTGCCAAAACAGCCCTGGCATGGACTGCACTGGACCCCTGAAGGTGTGCTGTGGTATCTGGCACCATGATGTCAGCAGCAGATCCTTTAACTCCTCTACGTTGTGAGGTGGGGCCTCCATGGATCGGACTTGTTTGTCCAGCACGTCCCACAGACGCTCGATTTGATGGAGATCTGTGGAATTTAGAGGCCAAGTCAACACATCAAACTCTTTGTTGTGCTCCTCAAACCATTCCTGAAGCATTTTTGCTTTGTGGCAGGGTGCATCATCCTGCTGAAAGAGGCCACAGCCATCAGGGAATACCTTTTCCATGACAGGGTATACATGGTCTGCAACAATGCTTAGGTAGGTGGAACGTGTCAAAGTAACATCCACATGGATGCTACACATCATTGTCCAAAGCATCACACTGCCTCCACCGGTTTGTCGTCTTCCCATAGTGCATCCTGGTGCCACGTGTTCCCCAGGTAAGCCACGCACACGCACCCGGACATCCACGTGATGTAAAAGAAAATGTGATTCATTAGACCACATTCTTCCATTGCTCCGTGGTCCAGTTCCGATTCTCAACTGCCCATCGTTGGCGCTTTCGGCGGTGGACCGGGGTCAGCATGGGCACCCTGACTGGTCTGCGACTATGCAGCCCCATACGCAACAAACTGTGATGCACTGTATATTCTGACACCTTTCTATCAGAACCAGCATGAACTTCTTCAGCAATTTGAGATACAACCTTCGCTCTCCACGTGCATCAGTGAGCCTTGGCCGCCCATGACCCTGTCGCCGGTTTACCACTGTTCCTTCCTTGGACCACTTTTGATAGATACTGACCACTGCAGACCGGGAACACATCCACAAGAGCTGCAGTTTTGGAGATGCTCTGACCCAGTCGTCCAGCCATCCCAATTTGACTTCTGGGTGTCCACACAGACAGAGTGAGGATGGCCAAAGTCCTGTCCAGGGTATCCCTGCCTTGCGCCCAGTGTTTTCTATTGGAACTGGACCCGCCATGACCTTGAGTTGGATAAAATGGCTAATGAATATTGAAATTAAAGAAAAATGATGACCCTGAGGAGGAAACCCATGCAGACACTGGAGAACATGCAAACTCCATATAGGAAGGACCTGGGGATCGAAACCCAGGAGTTTCTTGCTGTGACGTGACAGTACTACCCATCGAGCCACCGTACCACCCCCAATGTGTACAACAATAATTAATCTACTGTTTTGTTTTTTGACGGTGCGTTTTTGCTTGTCTGGTGAATATTTACCACCTCCGACCAGGGTTGCCAGATTTAATCCGTGGAGAAGCCAAAATTTTCAGCACCTTTCTGTACAAACATCACATAAACAGATTGAACACCTGGCAACCCTGAACCTTAAACGTTAAACCAAGGTTATGTGATTCGTTGTGTTTAAACAGGACTAATTCTATCTGAGCACTATTGAATAGGCGTGTGTGTGTGCGTGTGTGTGGAGGGCGGTGGATCCCATAAAGCCAATTTAAATACTGTCTCGTCTGCGTCTCGTCTTGTTCATACGCCCTTGGTCAGGTGGAACACAGGAACCACACAAAAAATGCAGTAAATTGTAGGGGGGAAAAAAATACCCGCACAATGTGATTAACGCTCCACATGAACTTATTGGCATAACGGTCGGATTTGCGCGTCATTCTCTGCTGTGCTGTTTTGCGCGGTGGAAGGCGGACCCCGGACCCGGGTACTCCTGCTCCTTTAAGGAACCGAGGGAGGGATGTAGGAGCACAATTGGACGCAGAGGAGAGCAGAGAAAGGGGATAAGAGAGTAGAGCTCTGATGTGATTAGGGTCAGAAAGAAACCATTAAAGAAAACCAGCTGCTGTGGCGCTTGAGGAGGGGAGAGGAGATGTGCGCAAGTTTGAGTTGCGGGACGGCGAGAGGAACGTAAAGATGGACTGAATTGAGCTCTTTCTGTCTGGACTTTTTCTTTGCTTATTACTGTACTCATGCAGAGGTGTATTTTGCCTTTATTGCACCTTTTTCCAAATGCACGTTGTAGTGCGCCTTCTTGCCTCTTGGTGCTGAGCGCTTTTTTTTAATGATACAACGTTGTTCCACCTGCCGCGCTTAGTGTGAAGCCGCTTTTACGCGTGACCGCCTCCCTCGGTCTCGGGCCTGGAACTGGAGGTGGGTGTCAAGCTGAAAAAATTTCATTTCTTTTTTCATTTTTTTAGATTTTAACCCACTGAGACAGATTGTCATAAGAGGAACATAGGAACAACTACAAGAGTGGAGAAAAGTGCGCAAAAGACGAAGAGAAAGCATAGAACTGGGATTGAACGCAGCGGGGCATGTGGATACTTGCATTTCTGTTTTTGCAGAGCATCTCAAATGGTAAGTTTATTATTTATTATTGCTTAATTTAGAATAGATTTCACATGCTTATAACTAAAATAAAAATTATGAAACAAATTAATTCTTCTTATTATTATTATTCGTATTCTTCTTCTTATTAATATTATTAATATTTATACAAGATATCATTTTGTACTTAGGAATTCAAAGCAAGTAAGTGAACAAATCAAACAAATTAATCAACCCTGTGCTCAAGGATCGCGCACACGCGCACCCGCGCTAATATGTGCACACAGGCCGGCGCGCTCGTCCTCCAAGGGGGGGATTTAGCGCATATTGCACAGGGTCGCGCGTTCCCTGCGATTCTCTTTCTCATCCTCATTCCGCTAAGTGATTTAAATGGCAATAAATGATGCAATGATGCAGGACGCAATTCTGTCGAATTGGCATGTGGGGGGCAAAGCGTGACGTGCATTACATGAGTTGGTCCTGGCCCATCCCCCCCCCCCCATCACGGTGAAGTTCACTGCATACTGCACACATACCTGTATATATTTATTATTTATTATTTGTCTGATTTAAAATGTGAAATTATTTTATCATTTATGATTTATTACAATAGGTTAGAGGTTAGTACACATATTTATCCTGATTTGCAATACTGTGCAATGTGTATATGGGCCTGCTATTGATTGATTTGCATTTAACCACTAATTAAAACAGGTGTATTAGTAAAGGCAGTGTAAAATATCATAGGTTTAATAGAAAATTAAATACAATATAATAGACTTAACAATTTATTTTATTTTTTCTGTAATAAACCATGGTGGAAAATAATGCATATATATATATATATATATATATATATATATATATATATATATATATATAATATTTACCCTGATTTGTAATACTGTGTTATGTGTATAAGGCCCTACTATTGATTTTAATAACAAATATAAATATGAATTTGCATTTAACCACTAATTAAAACTGAAACAACATCAATAACAGATCAGGTGTATTAATAAAGGCACTGTACATGTCATATGTTTCATAGCAAATTAAATAAAATATAATATAATAGACATAACCCACTATTTTATTTTTTTAATAAACCCTGATGGAAAATAATATATATATTGCTAATATACATATATATATATATAATAAAATATATATACACACACATACACACACACACACACACACACACACACACACAGCAGCCGTTAGTGGTTATTTAAAAATATTTACCCTGATTTGCTATACTGTGCTATGTGTGTAAGGGCCTATTACTGATTTTAATAACAAATATAAATAGGGATTTGCATTTAACCACTAATTTAAACAACAATTTAGGTGTATTGGTAAAAAAATGATCTGTAAAATGTTATAGGTTTCATAAGAAATTAGATAAACTACAATATAGATAAAATACAATATAATAAACTATATATATATATATATATATATATATATATATATATATATATATATATATATATATATATATATATATATATATATACTAACAGCTGTTAGTGGTTATTTACAAATATTTACACTGATTTACCCTGGTTATTTAAAAATATTTACCCTGATTTGCTATACTGTGCTAGATGTATAAGGGCCTATTATTGATTTTAATAACAAATATAAATAGGGATTTGCATTTAACCACTAATTAAAACTGAAACAACATCAGTATTGAGCAATGACAATAAAGTTGAATCTATCTATCTATCTATCTATCTATCTATCTATCTATCTATCTATCCATCTATCTATCTATCTATCTATCTATCTATCTATCTATCTATCTATCTATCTATCTATCTATCTATCTATCTATAACAGATCAGGTGTATTAGTAAAGGCACTGTACATGTCATAGGTTTCATAGGAAATTAAATAAAATACAATATAATACATTTAACAATTTATTTAATTTTTTTTATAAACCCTGGTGGAAAATAATGCATATATATATATATATATATATATATATATATATATATATATATATATATATATATATATACACTATATAATACTGTGCAATGTGTATAAGGGCCTGCTATTGATTTTTAATAACAAATATAAAAAAGGATTTGCATTTAACCACTAATTAAACAGGTGTATTAGTAAAGGCACTGCCTGTAAAATATCATAGGTCTCATAGGAAATTAGATAAAATGTAATAGAATAGACTTAACACCTGGTGGAAAATAATGCATAAATATGGACAAATTAAATGATTAACATATATAGTAAATACATAAATATGTAGAAAACCCTGATTTTAGCAGATAGGGTAAATAAAATGGGTAAAGAATGGCTTAAATCGGAATAATTCATGTGTGAAAATACAACACATGTATAAAATGTCTCACGAGCAGTGTTTGTCCTTGCACGTCTATCATATATGATTTAAAAAAAAATCCATACAATATGCATTTCCTGTAGCTTAACACTACAGTAACAAAAAAAAATTGTATTACTGATTTTATTAGCTATATATATATGAAAACATTATTAGGTGCGCACAAGAGGAAAGAAAATAGTAAAAAAGGATGGAAGGGAATATGCTAAACATCCAGAAATGACTGACAGACTGAATGGTTGCTATATGGAGGTACTATGCGACAATCAGAGAAGTAAACACACACTCCTGATGGTGTGGTTTGGTCATTCAGTCTAAAACTGCATTTTCGAATAACAGATTAAGGTGAAAATAATCACGACGTGGCTGACGTGGACAAGGACGATCCACATTGTGTCACGTTGGTTAAAATAAGCACTGTGCTTTATGCAAACATGACATCTCTAATAAAGACGATTGGTTTGTCAGTGGGATCAGTGTTGTACCAGCTCTTATTTTGACATTGTGTTCTTCTTGATGAGTACCCTGTTTATTTCTATTTCTAGGTTAGACATTACTGCATACGACACCCCCACAAAAGCAAGCACAGGTTTAAAAAAAAAAAAAAAGGTGTATATAAATATAAATATAAATATAAAACAGGTCTGTCTATGTGTCTTTTCAGCTTTTATAATCATGAGGAATAGTTTTACAGATGTATTACGCTTGCTGGCTCTCAGAAGCTGGCATTTTCTTCTCGGAAACCAAGTCTATTGTAGAAAATTCTAGATCCATGCAAGGTTTAGCACACACTTATTGGCCTGTCTCTATGGAAACCTCCATTATGAATGCCATGGCTGGATTTTTTTTTTTTTTTTTTTTTTTTTTTTTTTTTTTTTTTTTTTCAAATAAAGCAGGAGCAAAAAACCATCCCAGAAGAGAATGTACACCTACAGTCTTTCTCACTGCATTCTTTGGACGTAGTGATTACAATAATTTTACATTGTGAAACGGTGCCAAGTAAAATGTACATAAAATACACCGATCAGCCATAACATTAAAACCACCTCCTTGTTTCTGCACTCACTGTCCATTTTATCAGCTCCACTGACTGTAGTCCATCTGTTTCTCTGCATGCTTTGTTAGCCCCCATTCATGTTGTTCTTTAATGGTCAGGACCCCCACAGGACCACCACAAAGCAGATATTATTTAGGTGGTGGATCATTCTCAGCACTGCAATGACACTGACATGGTGGTGGTGTGTTAGTGTGCGTTGTGCTGGTATGAGTGGATCAGACACAGCAGCACTGCTGGACTCACTGTTCACACTATTAGACACTCCTTCCTAGTTGGTTCACCTTGTAGATATAAAGTCAGAGACAATTGCTGATCTATTGCTGCTGTTTGACTCGGTCATCTCCTAGACCTTCATCGGTGGTCACAGGACGCTGCACACGGGGCACTGTTGGCTGGATATTTTTGATTGGTGGACTATTCTCAATCCAGCAGTGACAGTGAGGTGTTTAAAAACTCCAGCAGCGCTGCTGTGTCTGATCCACTCATACCAGCACAACACACAGTAACACACCACCACCATGTCAGTGTCACTGCAGTGCTGAGAATCATCCACCACCTAAATAATACCTGATCTGTGGTGGTCCTGTGGGGGTCCTGAGAATTAAAGAACAACATGAATGGGGGCTAACAAAGCATGCAGAGAAACAGATGGACTACAGTCAGTAATTGTAGAACTACAAAGTGCTCCTATATGGTAAGTGGAGCTGATAAAATGGACAGTGAGTGTAGAAACAAGGAGGTGGTTTTAATGTTGTGGCTGATCAGTGTATATATATATATATATATATATATATATATATATATATATATACAGTGTATCACAAAAGTAAGTACACCCCTCACATTTCTGCAGATATTTAAGTATATCTTTTCATGGGACAACACTGACAAAATGACACTTTGACACAATGAAAAGTAGTCTGTGTGCAGCTTATATAACAGTGTAAATTTATTATTCCCTCAAAATAACTCAATATACAGCCATTAATGTCTAAACCACCGGCAACAAAAGTGAGTACACCCCTAAGAGACTACACCCCTAAATGTCCAAATTGAGCACTGCTTGTCATTTTCCCTCCAAAATGTCATGTGATTTGTTAGTGTTACTAGGTCTCAGGTGTGCATAGGGAGCAGGTGTGTTCAATTTAGTAGTACAGCTCTCACACTCTCTCATACTGGTCACTGAAAGTTCCAACATGGCACCTCATGGCAAAGAACTCTCTGAGGATCTTAAAAGATGAATTGTTGCGCTACATGAAGATGGCCAAGGCTACAAGAAGATTGCCAACACCCTGAAACTGAGCTGCAGCACAGTGGCCAAGATCATCCAGCGTTTTAAAAGAGCAGGGTCCACTCAGAACAGACCTCGCGTTGGTCGTCCAAAGAAGCTGAGTGCACGTGCTCAGCGTCACATCCAACTGCTGTCTTTGAAAGATAGGCGCAGGAGTGCTGTCAGCATTGCTGCAGAGATTGAAAAGGTGGGGGGTCAGCCTGTCAGTGCTCAGACCATACGCCGCACACTACATAAAATTGGTCTGCATGGCTGTCACCCCAGAAGGAAGCCTCTTCTGAAGTCTCTACACAAGAAAGCCCGCAAACAGTTTTCTGAAGACATGTCAACAAAGGACATGGATTACTGGAACCATGTCCTATGGTCTGATGAGACCAAGATTAATTTGTTTGGTTCAGATGGTCTCAAGCATGTGTGGCGGCAATCAGGTGAGGAGTACAAAGATAAGTGTGTCATGCCTACAGTCAAGCATGGTGGTGGGAATGCCATGGTCTGGGGCTGCATGGGTGCAGCAAGTGTTGGGGAGTTACATTTCATTGAGGGACACATGAACTCCAATATGTACTGTGAAATACTGAAGCAGAGCATGATCCCCTTCCTCCGGATACTGGGTCGCAGGGCAGTGTTCCAGCATGATAATGACCCCAAACACACCTCTAAGACGACCACTGCTTTATTGAAGAGGCTGAGGGTAAAGGTGATGGACTGGCCAAGCATGTCTCCAGACCTAAACCCAATAGAACATCTTTGGGGCATCCTCAAGCGGAAGGTGGAGGAGCGCAAAGTCTCGAATATCCGCCAGCTCCGTGATGTCGTCATGGAGGAGTGGAAAAGCATTCCAGTGGCAACCTGTGAAGCTCTGGTAAACTCCATGCCAAGGAGAGTTAAGGCAGTTCTGGGAAATAATGGTGGCCACACAAAATATTGACACTTCAGGAACTTTCACTAAGGGGTGTACTCACTTTTGTTGCCGGTGGTTTAGACATTAATGGCTGTATATTGAGTTATTTTGAGGGAAGAATAAATTTACACTGTTATATAAGCTGCACACAGACTACTTTTCATTGTGTCAAAGTGTCATTTTGTCAGTGTTGTCCCATGAAAAGATATACTTAAATATCTGCAGAAATGTGAGGGGTGTACTCACTTTCGTGATACACTGTATATACAGTATATATATGGTCAGAATCTATCAAAAGTGGTCCAAGGAAGGAACAGTGGTAAACCGGCGACAGGGTCATGGGCGGCCAGGGCTCATTGATGCATGTGGAAAGCGAAAGCTGGCCCGTGTGGTCCGATCCAACAGACGAGCTACTGTAGCTCAAATTGCTGGTTCTAATAGAAAGGTCAGGACTGTTTCGGTAGCAAAAGGGGGACCGACACAATATTAGGAAGGTGGTCATAATGTTATGCCTGATCTGTGTATATCACACAAAACTGTTCTGAACACATTTCTCTATCCAAAATGTATTCACATGTCTCTTTTGATAGACACATCATTTCAGGATCTTAGAATCTTAGAATTCGCGTCTGCCTTTAACACCCAGCAACCTTCAGGCAAAGTACAAATTTAAATGCACATAATTAATTAACACCGATGCTGTTCTGGGAGGGGAAGACAAGGACAGAAATGTGCTTCAGATGTGAAGCTAGAAACATTATAATCTCAGCCTGTAACACAGAATAAAATAAGGACATAGTAGAGTTCTGAGATGAGTATGCAATATGTATCACGTGTTGACAGGTAAATAAACTGACAGTAATCACGTGTTAAAAATAATCACTGAACTATTTAAGCTGTAAAACCCGAGCGCTGATTTGATTCCATTTGATGACTTGGAATTGTTTTGGTACGGGTTAATCTACTGGGGGCAATTATGATACTGTGCTGATTAAGGGACCATCTGTTCGAGTTTTGTGAGGTCTTAAGGATTCAAGGTCTTACGCCTTTCAATCTCCCGCAATCTATCTGAAGATTCTCTCAAGTCAGCCGGGCCTTGTTCAGGTGCTTGATGCAAAGCCTTACGAGGACTGACTGGATTAAAACCAATTATCGGAACATTTGCACATCTTGCCGTTTGTGTTTGTTGATGTGCCATTTGTAGTGAGAGGACTCAGCCATAACATTACAACCACCTCCTTGTTTCTACACTCCACTTACCATATAGAAGCGCTTTGTAGTCCATCTGTTTCTCTACCCTGTTCTTCAATTGTCAGGGCCCCCACAGGACCACCACAGAGCAGGTATTATTTAGGTGGTGGATCATTCTCAGCACTGCAGTGATGGTTTTTAAACACTGTGTCCACTCACTGTCCACTCTATTAGACACTCCTTCCTCGTTGGTCCACCTTGTAGATGTAAAGTCAGAGACGATCGCTCATCTATTGCTGCTGTGTGAGTCGGTCATCTTCTAGACCTTCATCAGTGGTCACAGGACGCTGTCCACGGGGCGCTGTTGGCGGGATATTTTTGGTTGCTGGACTATTCTCGGTCCAGCAGTGACTGCTGTGTCTTATCCACTCATACCAGTACAACACACACTAACACACCTCCACAATGTCAGTGTCCAGGGTGAACAGGACCACTGCTGAATGTCTAGAAGATGACCAACTCAAACAGCAGCAAGGTGGACCAACTAGGTAGGAGGTTCTAATAGAGTGGACAGCGAGTGGACACGGTATTTAAAAACTCCAGCACCGCTGCTGTGTCTGATCCACTCATACCAGCACAACACACACTAACACACCACCACCATGTCAGTGTCACTGCAGTGCTGAGAATTATTCACTACCCAAATAATACCAGCTCTGTGGTGGTCCTGTGGGGGTCCTGGCCATTGAAGAACAGGGTGAAAAAAGGCTAACAAAGCATGCAGAGAAACAGATGGACTACAGTCAGTAATTGTACGTATAATTAATATATAATAATAATATATAATTAATAATTTCATTTGATTCGCTCATGAGTATTTGCAGATCTGAAATCCAAACGTTTCTGTTGGATTGAGTCAGAACCTCGCCCCGGCGGTCATCCGAGTCCTTTCATTTAATTTGTCTGAGTCTGATTTTACACATAAACATATTAAATATTTATTTACTATGGCTCAGTTTACAAGGATCGATGTACAACGTCAAAGCATCTTATAGTCATAGCGATCTTATAGCAGGTGATATGCGTTTATAGTGTTTACCTTCGCCCATGCTTATTTTAGACCTGCACTGAAGTGATCAAATGTCAGGTGGTGTAACAACACATTTTTATTGATTTTAAACCTGGACAAGCTGCTGAACTTCACCATGAAGGTTGCTTGAGGTTTTCTCCCGACTTTTAGCGGGTCCAATTGCCCGTTTGCATCATGCTTTTTCCCCTCCGACACGTAGGCAGCAGCCGTATGCATTTTATCACCTGCACTAGGCGAGTGCTAATGCGGATCAGCACTGTGTACGGAGAGACACCCCCGCCCCTGTGCGGGCGGCATCAATCAGCCAGCAGAGGTCATAGTTGCATCAGAACTAATATCCCACCCCTATATGAACAACAGGCCAGTCATTGTTCATGTTGCCGCTCAGCCCAGCCGGATGGCAGAGCTGAGATTCGATATGATGTATTTAATCCCAGCTCCAGTGTGCTAGAGTGTGTTTTAACGCTGCACCACCTGAGTGGCATAAATGTAATTTTTAAGCTACCAGAATTTACTACAGTATATATTTAATTCCTATATAATATACTACCTGACTTTTGGAATCCATAAACACCCATAAACATTCCCATATTAAATTAATATTCATGTAGCCAAATGTATTTAAAATCAAAATTCAAATGAATAACAATAAGTACATTTACTACACTAAATTAACTCACTAAAATAATTTAAACTCTATTTACCATAGACTAAAATCAAGCAGTTAGTGTGCCTCCCCCCCCCCAATTTTCTCCCCTAATCTGGTCGTATCCAATTACCCTGATTGCGTTACACTTCACCTCTACCGATACAACTCTCCACCGCTGACTGAGCAGCTTGGAGGAAACCCATGCAGACACGGGGAGAACATGCAAATTCTGCACAGAAAGGACCCGGACCGCCCCACCTGGGGATCGAACCCAAAACCTTCTTGCTGTGAGGCAACAGTGCTACCCATTTAGCCCACTAAGATATATAATGATCTATCAGTATCTATCAAAAGTGGTCCAAGGAAGGAACAGTGGTAAACCGGCGACAGGGTCATGGGCGGCCAAGGCTCACTGATGCACGTGGGGAGCGAAGGCTGGCCAGAGTGGTCCGATCCAACAGACGAGCTACTGTAGCTCAAATTGCTGAAGACATTAATGCTGGTTCTGATAGGAAGGTGTCAGACTTCATGCCTCGACAGGTCCAACACAATATTAGGAAGGTGGTCATAATGTTAAGCCTCATCATTGTATATGTGTATACTGTTTATAAGAATAGATACACTACTGCTTCTTATTATTTTTAGTGTACCAGATGCACGGTATGCATCTTTTTGCATACCATATATTGTATATGTGCATGTTGTACATTCGCTACATCTTACTTACTTTATTTGTATTGGTTTCTCTATCTATCTATCTATCTATCTATCTATCTATCTATCTATCTATCTATCTATCTATCTATCTATCTATC
Source organism: Trichomycterus rosablanca (assembly GCF_030014385.1). Classification (NCBI taxonomy): domain Eukaryota; kingdom Metazoa; phylum Chordata; class Actinopteri; order Siluriformes; family Trichomycteridae; genus Trichomycterus; species Trichomycterus rosablanca. The sequence goes on from NC_086012.1 coordinate 5,242,606, forward strand.
TATCTATAATAAATTAGAAGATGATATATTGTGTAATTTCTTTATTTTAAATCATATTCATTTAATATTCATATTCATTCAACCTCTTTCTGTCAGTAAACACCTACTTGAGACGAGAGGAAAGACTGCATTATATATGTGTTTTTGTAGTTAAACGTCTCATTAGGATGCCATTTGCCTGGGTTTTATGGTGTGTTTCTTCCTTCTCTCCATCATCCTTTCCCCAGAAGTGATTATGCTAATTGCTGTTTGATTAGATGATTGAATTATAATTCGATTAATCTGGGGTGCTAAATGCTTTGAATACATTTCTGTCTCCTTGGTTGGCTGGTCCCCTCTCATCCAAAGCTAAAACACATTAAACGCAGACGGAGGAGAGAGACGTTCGGCAGAGACGGGATGAACAGCTGGTTTAAGCGAAAGCTGGGTAAAGGAATTGGAAGTCATTATGTCTCTTGATGGGTAATAGATGGCTGTGAAACTGGAGTGGCATATAAGAGCTATTAATTTAGTGGTATTCATAATAATATACTATTATAACCCCCCCCCCACACACACACAGTCCAAAAACATGCAGTCAGGTTAATTGGAGACACTGAATTGCCTTATAAGTGTGTGTGTGTGTATGTGTGTCTGCCCTGTGATGTTACTGTGTGCCTTGCGCCTATTGAAAAGCTGGGATAGGCTCCAGCACCCCCCCCCCCCCCCACCGCGACCCTAATTTGGATAAGCGGATAAGTGATGGAGAGTCACACACCGATATCCTCGTTCTTCCACTTCTGTACAGGCCCCTCAGGCTACTAACCAGGGTCCTTACACTGCATCGAAGACCCCAATCATGTTTTAGTCATGCCAGTTTTGTTCCTGTCCAGCTGACCGGTAGCAAGCTAAGTTTAGAATCCCAGCACTGGTGTGCTAGAGGAATCTCCCGCTATGTTAGGTTTAGACAATGATCGTTACAGCCTGGGATTTGTATATATATGCTAGTTTTGAGACCTCTTGACTTGGCTGATGGTCTCCATGCCCAAACTCCAGGACGTACACCGCTTCTGACCCAAATGCCCCAGAAAAGTCAGCCCCAGCATACTCAAAACCGTACAAATAAGCCACAAATGTTGTGGGATTCTGAACTTTTCAGGCCTGTGGATGAGTGGTATGACTAGAAGAGGAAGAAGGAAGCATATTCTGACATCAGCCTGGTGGTACTGGAAACCTGCAGCATATGGAGGGCAAGATGGACTCAAGTATCCTTGGACAATCCTTGGAGTAAACATCATGCCCCATCACTGGACAATGTGAATTCCAGCAGGACAGTTATTCTTAGAAGGTCTTAGAAGAAGTCCTAGAAGATCCTGGAGAGTCCAGTAGAGTCGCCTGACTGGAACCCCATAGAAACTCTTTGGTGGGATTTGAAGAAGGCAATGGCAGCATGCAAAACCAGGAATATTAGTGAAGAATGGGATACGATTCCTCAGGAACATTGTCAGAAGCTGGTGTCTGGCTATGCTTCACGTTTGCAGCAGGTCATAACGGGGCAAAAAAGGGGGCTCTACTAGGTACTAAAGATGCTTGTCATGAAGGGGTTGCATAATTCTGCGAGTATAGTAGACCTTGTTAAGGCCCACTTGAGTTTGCTAAACAGGACTGAAACAGAGATTCCCTGGTCTGATGAGGCAACTGTAGAACTCTGGGCAGAACAGCAAGCACCAAGTCTGCTGAAAAATGGGCACTGAATACTACCTGGCCAATGTCACTACATGGTGGTGGCAGCATCATGCTATGGATTGCCTCTCAGCGACAGGGACTGGCAGATTGGTAGGAACTGAGAGATGGATGAATGCAGCCAAATACAGAAACATTACAAAGTCAGACCAACAATGACCCGAAGCATACAGCCAAAACAACACTGTGGCTTCAGGGCACGTCTCTGAATGTTCTGAGTGACCCAGACTTAAACCCTATTGAAGATCAGTGAAGAGACATGAGCTTGAGAGGATCTGCCAATCAAAGGCTTGCATAGAGGTATCCAAGAAGACTTGCAGCTTCTAGAAATGACTGAATGAAGGTTCTAAATGATTTGGTAAATACGAGAGTTGAACCTGTTCATTATGGCTGACTAAGGGATTAAGTGTCGACCGATGGGTAACAATGTCAATTTCATCTATTCAAACTTAAATCCACACAATAAAAGGTTGAAAAAGTCAAGGGTCCTCTGCCTGCCGGCTAAGGTGAGAAAGAGTGCTCTCAGGGTGTGTCTCTCCGTGCACAACGCTGAGCTGCATTGCACTCGTCAAAGTGTAGGTGATAAGATGCATACGGCTGCTGCCCACGTGTCGGAGGGGGCGTGGGTTAGCTTCGTCCTCCTCGATCAGAGCAGGGATCGGCATTGGTGGAGAGGAAGCATGACGCAGTCGGGCAATCTGAATACTTCATGAATCCACTATAATTCTAGAAGAATCTAGAGTTTTCCAACCATAATGCTTTATCCCCTCTTCAGGTCTATATCCAGTTTGTCAGGTACCCATGAATGCTACTAAGTGATCCTAGGCAGGACAGTGATCGATCCCAAACAAGTGCGTACATGCCGAATGTGGAATCACACCCACGGCTTTAGCTTACTTAGGCACTTGTCAAACGACTGCTTCCCAATTTGCTTTCATCAATATTAAGCAGGACATGACAGACAAAAAGCCTGCCGTCTGCTTGGCTGCGATCTGTGTAGACGGATCTGTACTCTGATCTTAAGCGAGGCTGAGGAAAGGGAGATCCCATTGTCGCTGTTTGTAAATGATGAAACATGATGAGCTTATTAATAGCTCAAGGGACTGAATTTTTATTTAATATTTATTTAATATTTAAATCTTTTCTTTTAGATCAGTGGTAGCTCAGCGGTTAAAGTACAGGACTAGTAACTGGAAGATCTGCCAGGCTACCACTGTTGGGTCCCTGAGTAAGGCTCACTGTCCATTTTATTAGCTCCACTTACCATATAGAAGCACTTTGTAGTTCTACAATTACTGACTGTCATCCATCTGTTACTCTGCATGCTTTTTTAGCCTGCGTTCACCCTGTTCTTCAATGGTCAGGACCCCCACAGGACCACCACAGAGCAGGCATTATTTAGGTGGTGGATCATTCTCAGCACTGCAGTGACAATGACATGGTGGTGGTGTGTTAGTGTGTGTTCTGCCGGAGTTTTTAAATACCGTGTCCACTCACTGTCCACTCTATTAGACACTCCTACCTAGTCGGTCCACCATGTAGATGTAAAGTCAGAGATGATCGCTCATCTATTGCTGCTGTTTGAGTTGGTCATCTTCTAGACCTTCAATAGTGGTCACAGGACGCTGCCCACAGGTGTCAACTAGGTAGGAGTGTCTAATAGAGTGGACAGTGAGTGGACATGGTATTTAAAAACTCCACTCATACCAGCACAACACACACTAACACACCACCACCATGTCAGTGTCACGGCAGTGCTGAGAATGATCCACCACCCAAATAATACCTAGTCTGTAGTGGTCCTGCGGGAGTCCTGACCTTGAAGAACAGAATGAAAGGGGGCTAAAAAAGCATGCAGAGAAACAGATGGACTACAGTCAGTAATTGTAGAACTACAAAGTGCTCCTATATGGTAAGTGGAGCTGATAAAATGGACAGTGAGTGTAGAAACAAGGAGGTGGTTTTTATGTTATGGCTGATCAGTGTATAATTGATAAAATGTAGTGGTCAGTATCTATCAAAAGTGGTCCAAGGAAGGAACAACGGTAAACCGGCGACAGGGTCATGGATGCACCCGGGGAGCGAAGCCTGGCCCATGTGGTTCGATCCAACAAACTTGCTGAAGAAGTTAATGCTGGTTCTGATAGAAAGGTGTCAGAATACAAAGTGTATCGCATTTTGTTGTATATGGGACAGCAAAAGGGGAACCAACACAATATTAGGAAGGTGGTCATAATGTTATGGTTAAATGTTTTAAACCTAGCACGCTCCAAACAACTGACCATCAGTAGTTGGTGAATTATTTGGATGAATTAGTCCAACCACCTCAATCAAACCACAGAAAGGTCTTTATCACCCCGCTGAAAGAAATCTATGGGCCCTGTGTTCGGACCAACTGGCTCGCTTCGCCTGTTCATGATGATGTGAGCATCTTCACAAGCATGCATCCTGTGTTTATTAGTGCCAACACGGGGATTGACAAGGACCATTAGTGTGCACCGATAAGCTACGAATAGAATGCTCTTCTCTTGCCGCCAAGCCAGACCACTGTGGATTCGGTGAAAGAGAGACAGGGAGGCCTTATTAGCCTCTCAGTGTGGCTTTTGTTGTGGTGCAGGTGCTGATTTCCATGTCTTCGGGCACATCCGTCTTGTATGACTTGCCAAGGCGAGTGCCCAGTCCACTTGTTTTCTCTAGTCACAGTCTCTAGTCTCATTTCTGAATTTGCAGCTCAAGACATTAAATAAAGAAGATTCTGAAGATGTACTGTTGATCTTTAATCATACAGGCCACTAAAGATCGCTCTCCTTGTTTCTACACTCACTGTCCATTTTATCAGCTTCACTTACCATATAGAAGCACTTTACTGACTGTAGTCCATCTGTTTCTCTGCATGCTTTGTTAGCCCTTTTTCATCCTGTTCTTCAATGGTCAGGACTCTCCCAGGACCACTACAGAGCAGGTATTATTTAGGTGGTGGATCATTCTCAGCTTAGTTAGTGTGTTGTGCTGGTAGTTTTTAAACACCTAACTATCACTGCTGGACTGAAAATAGTCCACCAACCAAAAATATGAAGCCAACAGCGCCCCGTGGGCAGCGTCCTGTGACCACTGATGAAAGTCTAGAAGATGACGACTCAAACAGCAGCAATAGATGAGCGATCGTCTCTGACTTTACATCTACAAGGTGGACCAACAAGGTAGGAGTGTCTAATAGAGTGGACAGTGAGTGGACATGGTATTTAAAAACTCCACTCATACCAGCACAACACACACTAACACACCACCACCATGTCAGTGTCACTGCAGTGCTGAGAATGACCCACCACCCAAATAATACCTGCTTTGTGGTGGTCCTGTGGGGGTCCTGACCACTGAAGAACAGCATGAAAGCAGGCTAAAAAAGTATGTAGAGAAACAGATGGACTACAGTCAGTAATTGTAGAACTACATAGTGCTTCTATATGGTAAGTGGAGCTGATAAAATGGTAATCAACAGCTCTAATCTTTTAGAGCTGTTTGAGTCAGTCATCTTCTAGACTTTCATTAGTGGACACAGGACGCTGCCCACAGGGTGCTTTTAGCTGGATATTTTTGGTTGGTGGACTATTCTTAGTCCAGCAGTGACAGTGAGGTGTTTAAAAACTCGTACCAGCACAACACACACTAACACACCACCACCATGTCAGTGTCAGTGCAGTGCTGAGAATGATCCACCACCTAAATAATACCTGCTCTGTAGTGGTACTGGGAGAGTCCTGACCATTGAAGAACAGCATGAAAGGGGGCTAACAAAGCATGCAGAGAAACAGATGGACTACAGTCAGTAATTGTAGAACTACATAGTGCTTCTATATGGTAAGTGGAGCTGATAAAATGGTAATCAACAGCTCTAATCTTTTATTGTTTTATACATTATTTGTGCTAATATAAGGACTTCTGAAAACACCTGAAAAGAATGTGCAAACCTTCCTGTGAGATTTCAAATTAGTGAAATAACACATCTGTTTTGTGATTTTCCAAAATAAATGTGTAAATTAAACTGTAAATTAGTGGTAGCGTTAATCCAGATAGACAAAACGTTTTTAGTAAATCACCCATCCAGTATCTGCAAAGGCTTTATTGCTAAATTATATGAAAGAACAAGAAAATGACCCAATCAAAACCCAACCAGCCACCCATGCTGGCAGGGTGAGTGGAAGCGCAGATGAACTGAAAGTGCAGATCTCTTTAAACTGCACTTCAAAAGCGTCTTCTGCACGTCTGTGCCTAATTAAGCGTGATTCGCTTCAGCTGTGGGGTGGCACTTTATAAGCAGCCTGTAAGCTGCTGAATTAGTGTTGAGTTTTTTATCACGGTTGGGTCTGACCAGGCTGACGGTCCGACTCCACGACCTGCCCAGGTTCTCCCTCGGTTATTTTGCCAGTGATCTAGTTTCTGGAAACTTAGGGTGCGAAAGAGAGCGTGTATAGCAATAGCACAGCTCAAATGGTAACCTGTGCATCCTAGGCATACTCAATATATCGAATATGGTCATTTTCATTTTCCTTGTTTCTACACTCATTGTCCATTTTATCAGCTCCACTTACCATATTGAAGCACTTTGTAGTTCTACAATTACTGACTGTAGTCCATCTGTTTCTCTACATACTTTGTTAGCCCACTTTCATGCTGTTCTTCAATGGTCAGGACCCACTGACAGGACCACTACAGAGCAGGTGTTATTTAGGTGGTGGATCATTCTCAGCACTGCAGTAACAATGACATGGTGGTGGTGTGTTAGTGTGTGTTGTGCTAGTATAAGTGGATAGGACACAGCAATGTCACTGCTAGACTGAGAATAATCCACCAACCAAAAATATCCAGCCAACAGCACCCCATGGGCAGCGTCCTGTGCCCACTGATGAAGGTCTAGAAGATGACCAACTCAAAAAGCAGCAATAGGTGCGATCGTCTCTGACTTTACATCTACAAGGAGTGTCTAATAGAGTGGACAGTGAGTGGACACGGTATTTAAAAACTCCAGCAGTGCTGCTGTGTCTGATCCACTCATACCAGCACAACACAGTAACACACCACCACCATGTCAGTGTCACTGCAGTGCTGAGAATGATCCACCACCCAAATAATACCTGCTCTGTGGTGGTCCTGTGGGGGTCCTGACCATTGAAGAACAGCATGAAAGCAGGCTAAAACAGTAGCTAGAGAAACCGATAGACTACAGTCAATAATTGTAGAACTACAAAGTGCTTCTATATGGTAAGTGGAGCTGATAAAATGGACAGTGAGTGTAGAAACAAGGAGGTGGTTTTAATGTTATGGCTGATCAGTGTATATCGATATTTGCGATATACCGCCCAGCTCTAATGATAATGTTCCATTTAATTCCCAGCATCACTTGTGATCATTTTTAAAACGTGTTCTAATCGTGGACTTTATTTTAAAGGTAAATCTAAATTACTGCTTTTTATCTATTTTTCTTAACATTCTAATTTTTTTTAAACTGACTATAAACTTACTTGTGAACACAGATTCATACCAACAGTTAAATTCTAACATTAATTTTTATTTATTTAAGTGTGTATCTGCACACTAGAAATAAACACATTCTCATCGTAAATGCGAAGACATTAAATACTAATGCGACATCTGCCTAGCTGTAATCTCAGTACATTTTGCTTTGTGAACCGCCTTGAGCAAAATCAAATATTAAATGTTTATAATAAATTATGAAACTTAACACATGACACCATATGTTTTTAATTTCAACTGCTCTCATTTAAAACATTGTAAGGAATTTATGAAGCGCTTAAGTGATGTATCCACAGGGAAAGTGCTGCCAGATTAAAAGGTTTAAAGCCTTGCAGGAGTAGTTGAGTACTTTGTCAACACAAACAAGCTTAAAAATTAAGAGCTGGGTTAGGGTTAGGTTAAGGGTTAGGGTTAAGGTTAAGGGTTAGGGTTAGCCTAACCCTAAATATTCCAGCTGTTTTATAATTCTAGCTGTGGTTATGGTTAAGTGTTGCACTGAATTATTGACCTTGGACATGTTTCATGTTTTTTTAATAATCAAACTAACAATACTGACATTTAATTTGTTCTACTGATGTAATTTTGGTATTGTTTATTGTTAAATAGCCAAAGAAATCTTATATAACTTAAATAATTACATGTCCAGTCTGGTTAATGGACATTGGAGATCTAACATTAAAAATTTAGTCACATTATTTTGGTAGATTTTCTTTTTTTGTACAATGAAATTAAATTTTTATGTTTTTTTAGTTTAATTTATGTTAAATTTTGTGTATTAATTTGCATTTTTTTGGAATTTTAATACTTAAGACTCTAACCGACCCACTTGCTTTGTAACATGCTCACCCTATCATGCTCACCCTACTTGCCATTGAGGGCCAGCAAATGCATAAAGGCACAGATTACTGACAGTGCCAAAGATTAAGAATCAGTCTCCGCACTTCATTAAGCATTAATTTGCTTCTATAACTAAACTCAGCCGATGCTGGTCCCAAGCCCTGATAAAAGAAACAAGGAGGGGTAAAAAAGGCCAGAAATGATGGATTTTGCCCAGATGGCGCAGCAGGATATTCCACTAGCACACCAGCGCCGAGATTCTGAACCGGTCGGCTGGGCGTCATCTAGCGGGCATAATTGGCAGTGCCTGCAGCAGACACGGTTCTGAGCTACTGGCTTAAGATTCCAAAATCATCACACAGAAATTAGAAATCCGAAAGGCAGCATGGAATATGCGCATCAGGTTGATCAGACAGAGCTCATCGTAAGGGAATTACCAAGACTGGAGCCGTGTCCATGATAATGAATGTGATGTATTACAGTGCTCATGTGGGAACTGATTAGACTGGCTAGAAATTAAGGGACCCTGAAAATTTGGATGAAGCGAAATCTACAATGGCTGACAATCGCTGTTGTTTACAACTGCCTTTAAATGGTCATTTTTGAATGACTTTCTTTTTCCTATTCTTAAGCCTCTGCTTTGTTTTTTTTAGCAGTGAGTTTAGGGTTGTTGCATGTTTTCTTCAAGAATTTGGATGTCACTGGGAACATCCATTTTTTCCATCCATCCAGTTCTTGCTAAAATAAAGCATCCCCACAACATCATGTAGCCACCACTGTGCTTCCTGCTAGGTATGGGGTATTTTTGTGGTGTGTTGTGTTTATTTCTTTCCAAACATACTGTTGGAAGCAGGTGGGTTTGATACATCAGGTGTTTTAAATGTGTAATTTTGACTTTAATGACTAGGGGTTATATTGTGTAAATACAGCTGGAAAATTATACTTGATTTATTTCTATAGGCACTGTGATTGCATCTATGCAGATGTGCAAATATTAAAAATCACCCAGGCAGAATGAGCTCTACTGCTTGCTACTGCTTTACGGCATGTCTGCAGATCCTTATACACCTTTAATGCTGAATAATATTAAATTTATATTAAAGAAATGCAATTTCAAAGTCTGGAATAAAAATTAAACTCACAATCAAATATACTGTGAACTGTTGCATAATAATGCGATGATAGCTAAGACATCTCATTTCTTTCTCTCTTTTGCAGTTGTTGGTGAAGACCTACATTCCAGCTTATATTTTGTCAATGCATCTCTGCAAGAGGTAGTGTTCTCCAGCACTACAGGGGCGCTGGTGCCATGTCCGGCAGCGGGCGTGCCCCCCGCTACGCTGCGCTGGTACCTGGCCACCGGGGAGGAGATCTATGATGTGCCAGGAATACGGCATGTGCACCCGAATGGCACGCTGCAAATCTACGGCTTCCTACCCTCTAGCTTTAGTAACCTAATCAATGACAATACCTACTATTGCACAGCAGAGAATCCGTCAGGGAAGATCAGAAGCCAAGACTTACACATCAAGGCTGGTAAGCACATTTAATACATACCCCATTTCCAGAAAAATTAGAATCTCAGCTGGACGCCCCCTAGCAGGCACGATTGGCAGTGCCTGCAGCAGACAAAATTGGCCACTAGTCTGCTGAGTGGGAAAAAGACCGGACTAAAAAAAGAATGGGGTGTTTGACGCTGTGTGGTTTGTAGCCCAAGGCGCCTGTACAGAAGTGGAGGAACGTGGAAATCAGTGCATGACTCTCCTTGAGAGAGACTGGCCTCAAATATATCCTTCTCAGAAGCAATCAGGGTCCCCAGCAGTGGAAGCTTAATTGTCTATGCTAAATTAGGAGAAAAAGGGAGAAAATGCATAAATAAAATAGCAAAACAATCTTTTATATGTTACTCCTGAATTTCTTGATGCACTGGCAGACTTTGTTAAATGACAACAGTTTTCTGAAGTCCTTCCAAGCCAAAATACTGTTGCAGTATTTAAAACAGTACTTCATGTTCAGTTTCCTTTATAAAGATAGGTATACAATTATGTTTTGGGAAATTTTAATACTTGAGACCCCCCTCCTGTATAGATTGGCAGGGGGACACGAAATACAGTATCATGCCCACCCTACATGCCATTGATAGCCAGCAAATGGGCATGAAGGCACAGATTATTAACCTTTATCTCTGCACCTCATTAAGCATTAATTCGCTTCAGCTGGAGGAGTCCTTTTAAATACCAGCCTAGTCACCAGACCTGTGCTGGCTTCTCTGCTTACCTGCCCTTCCTCTCTGAGGCCATCATGTCAGGCTCGTACCAGTCTGGCTTTTCCGAGAAACCATCCTGGATTTCAGGTGCCTTCAAAGGCAGTGAGATGGTATTCCTTGAAGCGGACCTTACACAGAAATCCACACTGCCCCAAAGCTGTGTCAGTAGGTGGAGTGGCTGTTCGGCTCTCTTACTGTTTGTAGCTGCTGCCAGTTTTACTGAGATCCCTCTCTTTATTGTTTTGGGTCGTCACACTGGTGGATGGCTGGCACATATTCTGGCTCTTATTCTGTCTCCTGTATTTTAACCAGTTTGTATATTAATATATCACCCCCTTTTTATTTTATCATTCCTTGATTAAGCAACCTGCAATTTGGGTTCATTTTCTAAAACGTTGCAGGTGCAGAGCTGCATCATTTTTTATTTTTAGGGATTTCCTGATGTGTTTTAAATGTTTAGGGTATAATAGAGAGACATTTTCTCTTTTCCTTTAATGTAATTCGTTATTTCAATTTGAATAAATACAATAAAATGGAAAACTCAGTTTGTATTCAATGTTGATCAGTTTAAATGATCTTAAAAGCATCCAGACTAATGCCGTACTTCTCTGTTGCAGTATTTCGGGAACCATACACTGTCCGTGTGGCAGACCAAAGAGTAATGAGAGGCAATACTGCAGTCTTCAAGTGCATTATCCCAGCCTCAGTAGAGGAGTACGTCACTGTTGTATCATGGGAGAAAGACACTGTCTCACTAGTCTCAGGTAAGAGCATGGGCTGAAATGTTGGTGCACTCGTTTGAGTCTGCATTTACTAATTTTAAGGTTTTAAATAAGAAGTCTAAGGTGGTCGTGTGGATGCCTGGTGTCAGGTAGATCATGTCTAAAAATATGCCTCTAAAAAAGGCAGTGCTACCTGGACTTTGTCTATCATATTGGTACAGTGCCCAAAGTATGCCCATTATTATACAATTATTACTACACAAATAAATCTGAACAGCATAAAACTACACTTTATAACAGCCATAACATTAAAACCACCTCCTTGTTTCTACACACACTGTCCATTTTATCAGCTCCACTTACCATATAATAGCACTTTGTAGTTCTACAATTACTGACTGTAGTCCATCTGTTTCTCTACATACTGTTTTAACCTGCTTTCACCCTGTTCTTTAATGGTCAGGACCCTGACAGGACCACCAGAGTAGGTATTATTTAGGTGGTGGATGATTCTCAGGACTGCAGTGACACTGACATGGTGGTGGTGTGTTGGTGTGTGTTGTGCTGGTATGAGTGGATAAAAATACCGTGTCCACTCACTGTCCCCTCTATTAGACACTCCTACCTAGGTGGTCCACCTTGTAGATGTAAAGTCAGAGACGATCTTCTAGACCTTCATCAGTGGTCACAGGATAGGAGGTGTTTAAAAACTCCATCTGATCCACTCATACCAGCACTAACACACACTAACACACCCCCACCATGTCAGTGCTGAGAAGGATCCACCACCTAAATAATACCTACTCTGTGGTGGTCCTGTGGGACCATTGAAGAACAGCATGAAAGGGGGCTAACAAACCATGCAGAGAAACAGATGTACTACAGTCAGTAATTGTAGAACTACAAAGTGCTTTTCTATGGTAAGTGGAGCTGATAAAATGGACAATGTGTGAAGAAACAAGGAGGTGGTTTTAATGTTATGGCTGATCAGTGTATAAAAATATATCTGACATAAATATATATCCATAACATTGGAACACACAACATAAATGACCCACTTTAAAATCTCTCTTTTCCCTCTGCAAATCCTGGAGATAATGAAATGCACATCCAGGCTTGCTTAATTAATGAAATGTGATTGAAAATCTAATTATAATATGAATTCCCTCTTAAAATAAAGACTTTATAGTCATTTGAAGTGGCGGCCCTGCTATAAATCTGAATGGAGGAAGGCTAATGAGGCTACTAACTTACCATTCACCTGGCATGAATTTCAAATCATCGTGTTAGGGGTGCATTTAAATTCGCCGCTGTGCACCTGTTCCTTTCCCCTCTTTTGAGCTTTTTTATAAACAATTAACCATCATAATAAAACCATGAAATGCCTCGCGGGTGAAAGGGATGCGTCTGTTCTTGATTTACATTTCTGGAGGCTTATTTGTCGCTTATGCATCTCGTTGTGTGTAGTAGCAGCGTGTGAGCTGGGAGGATGACAAGGTGAAGGGTTTTTGTGCAGTTTGATCTCAGACTCACCCATTTAATTTAGCTTAATGTGTCCTTTTAAGATGTACTGATGTGGGTATGTTTATTTACCTCACAGATAATAATGAAGTGTTGTAAATGTGAAGGTTATTTTAACACAGTATTAAGATAAAGTAGGTTTTATATCAGGGATGTCCAAAGTACAGCTTGCTGGCCATATACAACCAGCACTGCTCCAGATAGATCACACACACACTTTAAATTATTATTCATTAAAATGTGCAATTTTTTCCCCATGTGTAACTATTACAATGTGCAATATTCTCACGTGCAGTTATTTGTAAATATTTGTAAATATTTTTAGAGTTTTCTGACTTTTTATTATTATTGTTATACATTGTACTATTTTTATTTTTTATTTTTTATCGTCTATTTTTTGTGCTGAGTGCTGTACTATCCCTTTGCTGCTGCAACAATGTGAATTTCCCCATTGTGGGACTAATAAAGGATTATCTTATCTTATCTTATATAGGTATATAGAAAATATTAAGCATGTCTTAAAAGGTTTTTACTTTGTTCTTTACCTTCTTCAACAAGGCCTTCAGGTCTACAAATAATATAGTATATATTTTACTATACTGTATAGCATATATACCTTAAGGGATTCACATTAGGAGTCATTGGAAGCAAGAAGTGAACAACTCTTATCAATGTTCCTCTCCACCATGTTCTGGAAGGTTCTTAACTCTTCCATGAGTAGCAAACTTCATGAACATTTGGAAAGATTGAAGCTGGGATCCCAAGGTTTTTGGCTATGTATAGTCTTTAGTATGTCTCCTAGTATGATTTAGACTGCTTGTGCTTGGTAATAGCAGCATTTCTGGTTTGCTAAGGCAACAAAGCCACCATTTATAGACTAACTGAAGTCATGTGAGCACTGACAGGGTTGGAACAGGTGAATCTAATTTCTAATTAATCACAGATTAGCTTATTAGACTGTTTCAAACTGAAAAAAGGGATGCAATTATGTCCTGGCTTTTATTTCAGTACAAAAGTATGTCCTTTGGTTGACTGGATTGTCCGACTGGACTAGATTGAATTTTTGTACCATGCACTGTTTCTTGAAAAAATAGTACAACCATTTCATTCACCAGTACAAAAGTTTAACCTTTTCTTGGCATCCTGTCAAGCGCTAATGTTTAAAAAGCTAAGTGGTATAAATGTCATAATAAATAGAATGTATACGATCAAACCCATAAGCCTATTTATAGCTCTGTGCTGTCTCAGCATAAGTGGCTTTATTTAATATAGGTGTACAGAGGTGTAACCTGGTCCAATCAGTGCTTATGAAATCCTTTAATCTCTATCTGTGTTGCTTAACATATTAATATATTAAAATCAGACCGTCAGACAATCAGACCATGTTATTGTCTAAAAAGTGATTGATTTAAATGATAGTATAGTCATAGTGGCTAGCGCAGAGTAAAAAAAACACCTACCATTGATATGTTACTGATTATTTACTGTGCGTTAACAAACATATTGATATATCGATTCTTATGAAGATTTAAATAAAGTGGAAAGTTAAAGAAGTTGGAAAGACTTCAGGAATATACAAGAGAGAGGATTAGAGTCAGATTGAAGATTCTGGCATTGCTGTTTTACAATAAATAGGAGCAATATGGTGTTGATTAGGACAGGAATAATTACACAATCATCTTTCAATCATCGTCTTCAGGCCACTGAGGACTGGGCTGTAATTTCATATAAGCACTAATGGGTTTATTATGGTGCAGTATGACACTGATCTGCTAAACGAGATTTTTCCCCAGTTTATAGATTTTACCCCATCTATGCACTGGGCATGGAACATTGCCCAACATGGCAGCACTCCAAAGTACAAATCGGTAGTAATTATGACATGAGCTAATTACGGACATAATGACCAATTAATTGTAGCTTTGGAGTTTGGTCTACCTCTGTGGTGGGGTCTGTTAAGCCCTATTTCATAAAACTGATCCACAAGTGATGATGTTTTTTCATATTTGAGACATCTAACATGGTTTTAAGAAGCTCTTAATGTGATACATGGACTGCTCAGTAAGGACAAGTCAGATGCAAGCGTCCTTCTCCCCTACAGTACATGTATTTGCTTACTTGTCCTTGGGACTCTTGCTCAGGCCATCCAAGGAGGATGGGTACCTGTGGAGTCTGGTCCCTCTCAAGGTGTCTTTCTGTAATTTCAAGGGAGTTTAGTCTTGCCACTGATGCCCTAGGCTTGCTTAACTAGGGTTTTTGGTTGCTTTGAGGCAATGTCTATTGTAAAAAATGCTTAACAGATATATTTGACTTGACTTGGCTGTTGAAGGGAGTTCAGAGGGTTATGGTAGAAGGGGTAGGTGATTATGTTTAGCAGTGGGAGGATGGACCAATCACTAGAAGAGTCAGTTGGACAATTTCTGCACCCCTCATGGAGGTGCCTAAGCGAATGCTTAGATCATAAAGACGATCTAAGGACGAAGGCAGATTTGGGTGGTCAATGATTACTATTTAAGAACCTCGGCGAGTGTTGGTAAATGGCTGTAAACACTCCATCGCCAATCAGTTTGTCAAAAGTTTGACGTAGATTGGAGGTGAACTGATCCAGGGAGGAGCACATCATTGGTTGATGCTCATGTAAGACCTCCTTGGATTTCTCAATAGGAAAATGAGTGTGTTGGACCTCAAAAGCTAGTAAATACTAAAGGATGAACCCCGTAGTGCCCTGGGATTGGAAGAAGGGGGTCAGGATGATGGAGAGTGGTGGGACGTTTGGGTGTAGAGAGTTTACCAGCAGGAGCTACCACCAACTGAGCAGGTTCTAATATTTACAGGAGTAATAATATGGAGTTTAGTGAATCTGACTGAACTAAAACACAAATAAAGTGACCAAGAGGGGATCAAAGCACTGTATTATGGAAAGTAACTCAATTAAAACACAAATATGGGAGATATTTGGATAGAAGATATATTAACAAAGGCTTTCAGAGATCTGTTGAGACACGCCAGCTACTTTGTTCACCAGTGAGCCCCAACCCAGACAATATAAAGAGTATAAAGTACAGTTTTTTGGTTTGTTTTGTTGTCTAGTCTAGAAAACTCAAGAGCTTAAGAAGTTCATTGTTACCGTCTGTGTCTATAAAAAGTACATCTTCACTAGGCTGTGTTGCAAACACATTTATAAAGCATCAGCCCAGGTGCCTCTGATTGTGCTAATGGGAGCGCTGAATGTTGTGAAGTGCCTCGAAGTACCACACTTGCGTCAGAGGGAGGTTCGCACCTTCTTCTGCCAGCCGGAGTGGGCGAAGCAGGTCGAGATGTTACAGCGTGTATGTGCGCGGTTCATTGTATATTCCGGGCTAATGCATAATCTTAGCCGATGGAAAATATTAGTAAAATATAAACACTATTATACACCGATCATCCATAACATTAAAACCACCTCCTGGTTTCTACACACACTGTCCATTTTATCAGCTCCACTTACCATACTTACATATATGTTCTACAATTACTGACTGTAGTCCATCTGTTTCTCTACATACTTTTTAGCCTGCTTTCACCCTGTTCTTCAATGGTCAGGACCCCCACAGAGCAGGTATTATTTAGGTGGTGGATCATTCTCAGCACTTCAGTGACACTGACAAGGTAATGGTGTGTTAGTGTGTGTTGTGCTGGTATGAGTGGAGTTTTTAAACACCGTGTCCACTCACTGTCCACTCTATTAGACACTCCTACCTAGTTGGTCCATCTTGTAGATGTAAAGTCAGAGACGATCGCTCATCTATTGCTGCTGTTTGAGTTGGTCATCTTCTGGACCTTCATCAGTGGTCACAGGATGCCGCCCACAGGGCGCTGTTGGCTGGACATATTTTTGGTTGGTGGACTATTCTCAGTCCAGCAGTGACAGTGAGGTGTTTAAAAACTCCATTAGCATTGCTGTGTCTGATCCACTCATACCAGCAAAACATACACTAACACACCACCACCATGTAGTGGTCCTGTGGGCGCCCTGACCATTAAAGAACAGGGTGAAAGCAGGCTAAAAAAGTATGTACAGAAACAGATGGACTACAGTCAGTAATTGTAGAGCTACAAAGTGCTCCTATATGGTAAGTGGAGCTGATAAAATGGACAGTGAGTGTAGAAACAAGGAGGTGGTTTTAATGTTATGGCTGAGGTTCACCATTTTGCTTACGTTACCTATTACATGCCCTCAAATTGTGCATAAACACAAGAACGCCTCATTTTATAAGCCAACTGGAATAAAGACAGAAAAAAAACGTTAGGTGTGTTGGTAGGATCGTAAAGGGATGTCTCGTAAGCGCCTCTCTCCCGGGCTCTGGTGCATAATCGATGAGGAGAAGTGTGTCTGTTGTAACCTCGGCATTGAGACGGTCTCGGTGTGGCTCGTCCTATTTTTAAAAGAGAGGCAGGTCTGTTGCTAAGCTCTCTGAGAAGGACTACTGCAGAAAAAAGGGCACTTGCCACTACGTCTATTGATGCTTCGCTTGTTTATCGTGGACTTACGTGGCTTTTTTTAAATGATTGTGCATGTAATTAAAAAAATATATATATATATTAATTTTTCTTGAACTTGTGACTAAATGCTGTTTTTAGTCTAGAAATAAAAATAAAACCTGGCAGATGTGAGCGTATTAGGTGAGGTTATGTGTATAGCTACAGTGTTTTCTGCTCTGAAAATAGTATTGCGATATTACGATGTAATAGGATGTATTTATTGTGCCTGATAAACTGCCATCATCAGGCTGTGATGCCTCTGAGAATGTGCCTTGTCCTTGGTCGGTGTGCATATGTGAGGGTATGTGTGTGTGTGTGCTGGTGTGTGTGTGTGTGTGGATGTGGGTGTGAAAGAGGCTGTGCCTGTGCACTGCAGTATCCAGTAAATTGAGGACATCAACAATATGGAGCCTTCTGCTGCTGCTGCTGCTGTCTGCAGCCCTTGTGACGATTTGCTTGTTTTCTGTACTGGGAATTGTAGAGCCCCTGAAAAGCATCAGACACAACAGTAAAAATTTAATAAATAATAATTAAATAAATAAATAAATAAAAAATGACGAAGAAAAAAAAATTATCATGTATTTTTTTAAATATAATTTCTTAATTATTTAAAAAACAAGAATCTGTGATTTGTTAATTCTCTTTAAGTTTTATTTATCTAAAGGTAAAAAGAATTAAAAAAAATTTTTTATTACATTATAATATATGTATATTATAATATATTATATTATATATTTAATAATATAATTTGTATTTTTTATTATATTTTTTATTTTACTTTATTGTATTTATTATTTATTTAAAGGTAAAAAGAATTACATTTTTATTACATAATAATATATGTATATTATAATATATATTATATTATGTATTTAATAATATAATTTGTATTTTTTATTATATTTTTTATTTTACTTTATTGTATTTTTTTATTATATTTATTATTTATTTAAAGGTAAAAAGAATTAAATTTTTTATTACATTATAATATATGTATATTATAATATATATTATATTATATATTTAATAATATCATTTGTATTATTTATTTATTTTATTTAATTTTTAAAATACATTTAATACATTTTATAACATTTTAATTAATTGTTTTTTTTTTCTAAAAACAAACACATAGAATTTATTCCTTGCAACACAATTAAAAAAATTGGGACAGAGGCATGTTTACTACTTTTTAATTATTTGGAAATTGCTTATTCCAGATACCCGATTCCGCTCCTCAACAACCTGTGGTCACCGTCTGACTCGCCTCTTTATAGTGTGTCATATATTTTCAACAAGAAACAGATCTGGACTGCAGGCAAGCCAGTCAAGCACACACACTGTCTATAAAGCTGTACTTCCTGGCAAATAAATACCTTGATGGCAACATACGTCTCTCAAAGATCCCCGTGGTACCCTCACACGTATGCAATTCATTAATGTTGTGGTCATCTAAGACCTACATGGACTAAGATTTCTCCGTATTCCCTAAATCTGTTCATAATATTATGCACGGTAGATGGTTAAAGATGGAAATCTTGTGTTAAGAATGAAAACTGATTGACAATCCTCTCACAATGCTAAGCCGTGCTAAGCTGTGTAAATTTTTTTCATACTTTGGTCATGTCCCAATTTTTTGAGTGTGTTGCAGGAATCAAATTCAAATTTGTTTATATTACCAATATGCAAGTTATGTATCCAAAACATTTAAAGCTCCTTTTCTTTTACAGACGCCATCAATCAGCCAGCAGAGGTCGTAATTGCATCAGTTATGAGGTCCCTAATCGTTGTTCGAAATCCCAACTCTGGTGTGCTAGTGTATTTTACCGCTGTGCCAACCACTCAATAGCTTTGTGTAATATTAGGATCTATCAGGATCTATAGTGTTTCAGTCAGTTGATAAGGCGGTAATGTTTTAGAATGCCCCCCTCCTATTCTGGTAGATCCCCCCCACCCCGCCCAGTGTTTATGGCTACGTCTTTGCCACAATTAGAATTTTCCAAACAATTATATAATTAATAAGTGTAATTAATAAGCAAGGTGATGTAGATACATTGATCATTTATCCTTTAGCATGCTGTCTGTTTTTAGCGAAACTCCACATATTCAGAATTTTATTGGTATGTAATCCACTGGACTGAGCATGTGCAGATCGCTGTGACATTGCCGTTTTGTCCTTGATAGAGTATTTGTCATGTCTTATTAAAGAAAACCCCTTTAGTTGCATGTTTACACACATGCTTCTTTTTCTCTTGGTTCCTCTTGCTAATGTTCCTCCTCTTGGTTTATGGTTTTCGGGCAGCACCACGGAACGATATTTTCCTCCTCAGGATAACCAGCCATTTCCGTGGGTGCTGTTTCCTTGGAAACCATGTCAGGATTGACTGGGGGTGTGCAGACGGGCTACCCTTTATCACGGTGCTTGATTGGTCCGTCGCTGGGCTTGTGTCAAGCCTGACCTCATAAAGACAGAAGCCACTAAGACATGCTTATCCACTTAGAGTATGAAGATGGGATTAAAAATGTTAATTTTTTTTTTTTTTGGATGATTAGCCCCTTAGATCGAGTTCTACAATTACTGACTGTAGTCCATCTGTTTCTCTACATATTTTTTTAGCCTGCTTTCACCCTGTTCTTTAATTCACTCTATTAGACACTCCTACCTAGTTGGTCCACCTTGTAGATGTAAAGTCAGAGACGATCGCTCATCTATTGCTGCTGTTTGAGTCGGTCATCTTTGAGACCTTCATCAGTGGACACAGGACGCTGCCTATACGCTGGATATATTTTTGGTTGGTGGACTATTCTCAGTCCAGCAGGGACAGTGAGGTGTTTAAAAACTCCAGCAGCATTGCTGTGTCTGATCCACTCATACCAGCACAACACACACTAACACACCACCACCATGTCAGAGACAGTGCAGTGCTGAGAATGAACCACCACCTAAATAATACCTGCTCTGTAGTGGTCCTGGGAGAGTCCTGATTATTGAAGAACAGCATGAAAGGGGGCTAAGAAAGCATGCAGAGAAACAGATGGACTACAGTCAGTGATTGTAGAACTACAAAGTTCTTCTTTATGGTAAGTGGAGCTGATAAATATATATATATACATACATGAAATTTGATGGGGCCCAACTTTTTGCAGGAATGGATGTTTATTAATAAATGAAACATGAAATATCTCAGGTTCATCCTGTCTGCAATCAAATAAAAGTCAAAGTAAATGTAAGAAATGTGTTTTTTTTATTATTATTATTTGCATTTTCCATGCTGTCCCAACTTTTTCTAATTTGGGGTTGTAAATTTAGCCCTCATTACTTTAAATAAACTACACAAACAGATTAATCCCAGCACCCAGCACCGACCTCTCAGTTGATGTTATGTCTAAGAAATGTAAATTTATTTTTGTCTGTCGCTTCTAAAGAGAAGGACGCCGCATTTAAGCAAATTTTAAAAAGACTTTAATGAGATGCTTAATCATTTGGCTTGCGTTTTTTTTAAGTAACCCTTTCCAGCCTGATTTGCATCCATAAAAAGAGTCTTTTTGATGCCTAATTAGGATCTAATGAACGGTCATATAATAGAGAGAGCCTGTGCTCATGTCTATTAGTTGCTTGGCTGCCCATAACATTTAATTTCTCCCAGTGTCATGAGGATAATTGTAAATGAGATCCAGTCTTTCCCTGGCTTTATGTTTTAAAAGCTTAAATAGAACGCTCGAATGAGCGTGCCAGCAATCATTATGGATCAAATTCTGTGCAGAAATAGCCAATAATAAACAATAATCACCTCTTACACATTAAATTGCTTAGTATGGGCTGAAGTTCAAGGTGATGGACCCCCAAAAGCTCCTGTTAGATTAGTACTTGCTGTCTGCGAGGTTTTTTGAGTCCATGAATCTGTGTCCTGTTGCTGCGGTAAGCCTACGATGACCAACGCTTGAGGTCATGTGATCTGATAATCTATATTCAGATGGTACTTTTTACATTTACACTGTCATTGTCCAAAGCGACTCACATTATGACTGAATACAGTTTGAGCATTTGGGGGTTAAGGGCCTTGTTCAGGGGCCCAACTTGGCAGAAGTGGGGATTAAACCGGCAACCTTCTGATTACTAGTCCAGTACCTTAACCACAGAGCTACCACTGCCTGTACTTCATACCTAATTGAATAACAGAGTGGTAGCTTATCATTGAGGGTTAAGGGCCTTGTTCAGAGTCCCAACAGTGGCAACCTGGCAGCAGTGGGGCCTGAACCGGCAACCTTCTGATTACTAGTCCAGTACCTTAACCACAGAGCTACCA
Organism: Trichomycterus rosablanca; assembly: GCF_030014385.1. Taxonomy (NCBI): domain Eukaryota; kingdom Metazoa; phylum Chordata; class Actinopteri; order Siluriformes; family Trichomycteridae; genus Trichomycterus; species Trichomycterus rosablanca. The sequence goes on from NC_086012.1 coordinate 5,264,034, forward strand.
CTGCCCGTACTTCATACCTGATTAAATAACAGAGTGGATGCTTATCATTGAGGGTTAAGGGCTTTGCTCGGGGCCACACAGCAGTGCTGCTGGAGTTTTTAAACAGTGTCCACTCACTGTCCACTCTGAGCTGATAAAATGGACAGTGAGTGTAGAAACTGTCACAAAGCCTTGTTAAAGAAGAGCTACAACACAGAGCTACAAGAATCCCTCTTAACATGCACCTTCTGTGTTTAATTTAGCCCAGTAATAACAGAAATGATGTGTAATGAGTCATGGCATGGTAGTCTTAAGTGCTTAATAAGCCAAGGATTGTTTACCACAGATCTCTGCTGAGGGGAATCTCTAGGCATGATAGAGGTTCCCACAGGGAAACGGCAATTAAAATCAGTCAAGGGAGACCTCATTCTGGCAGCATTTTACATATTCTGACTGTAATTCTGTAAAAGAAACAAGCTCGGTTGCCCCCAGGCGATTGTTGACATTGCGTTCAGAGAGGCAGTGCTGCTCGGCTTCCCCAATTATTCTCATGTATAAATACATCAGTGCTAAAACGAAACCGCTGGTACTAATTTATTTACATAAAAGACTACACTAGTGCCTTAGGACATGAACAAATTAGAGGAGCTAGTAAGGCAACCCTCCCTTGCGCTTGCATACTGTCGACTCTACATCTCCCCTCACTTGTCATCTCTTCCCCTCGCCAAAAACGACAGGGAATGATATGTCACGCTGCTTTTTGGTAACCGTCACCCCCGACCTCCCTGCATGCCGTTGGCGTGCTACCTTTCCGGCGACTCGTGGAACACCTTTACAAAGCGGCTACCCCTTGAGCGAAGTGGCGGGCGATGCAGATGAAAGCGCAGCCTGCTTTTCTCCGCCATGTGCTTCTGCCAGTCGCCATCTGTGATCAGAGAGAATCCTCGCGTTCGCTTTCACTTGTTGCGTAATGAGTACGAGTGAAGTACGGCCCGTGTTAGCAGGCTTCCAGTCGGGATTTCTATAAGATGGGGGAAACCCTTTATGTCCTACAGTAGTTCCTGAACATTCTTGTATTATTCAAACATAAATGGTTCAATATGGTTTGAAGACCCCACCCACGTAGTCCGGTCATCCCGTCCTAGCAGAAACATGTCTGCTGCAGGCACTGCCAATATGCCTGCTAGATGGCGCCCAACCGACCGGTGGCCACGCCGAGTTTCGAACCAAGGAGTTCAGAATCTCAGCGCTGGTGTGTTAGCAAAATATCCCGCTGCGCCACCCGAGTGCCTAGTGGACGCTCTCTTGACGGTGGGTGACTCTCCATACCAAAGTGTGGGTGAATAAAAAGGCGTCTAGGGAGCATGGGGCAGGCGAATATGCCCTCCTGGAACACGATTGGATCCCCAGCAGCGGAAGACTTTGTACATTTGTCAGTTAAATAAAGGTTCAACAAAATAGCAATCTTTTAGTGAATTTTTACATCTTAGGGTATCTGTTTTCTCTTTATTTACAAATAATTATTTTCACCACGGTTTATTAAAAGAAGAAGATATACTTTATTTGTCACATATACATATACAGTTGTGCAGTACAATGAAATTCTTTCTTCGCATATCCCAGCTTGTTTGGAAGTTGGGGTCAGAGCGCAGGGTCAGCCACCTTACGGCGCCCCTGGAGCAGACAGGGTTAAGGGTCTTGCTCAAGGACCCAACAGTGGCTGCATAGCAAAGCCTGGATTTGAACCCCCAATCTTCCGGTTGATAGCCCAAAGCTCTACCCACTAGGCTACCACTGTCCCCTATTACAGTCTCATAGTCATAAACCGATGGGTTTAAGTAAGGTTAAAAAAAAGTAAATAAATAAATAGATCATAGGACTACTGTTGTGTTGTAGCACACTGGTGGACTGAGTAGCTGATGTGTCATTTTTGACTGTGCATCCACTTCACCACATTGTAGCTTTGTTAGCTTTCCATCCATACAAACCAAGGTAATTAGTTGATTAATTAGTTGATTACTAGGATTCAGAGTTCTGTTTGTTCTGAGCTCTCTGTTTAATGTTTTTTTTAGGTGTGGTTTAAATACATCATAAGTAAGTAAATGGCAAGGTCGTGAACAAAAATGTAAAAAAATCTCATACTAAAAGGAAAGTTCTATGTATGGACAATTTCAATAACCACCAGAAACAGGACTGTCATAAATTAGAAGCTGATGGAACATCAGGCAGTCCAAGGATGTAGTGGACTACATCTGACCATCTAGACAAATGTTCTAACAGGACTGATTAAACAAATTGACATCGTTTTTTGGCTGTAAATGTGCTGTAAATAATACCGCCCATGTCATAACATTCACCACTACATAATACAAATTTAGATTAACCTTAACCTATGTAAAATTGAAATGGAATATAAAACAAAGCTCTAATTCCTGGACTAATATCTTTACCACTGTTTACCCCTCGAGTTCTGCCACATACTGTGTATAAGTTATATAACCATACAACATTACAGTTATGTGCCACATATTCATCAGCTTTAAATTCTCTCTTGATATAAATACCACCACACACCCTTCTTCAGTTGTCAAAGTAACCATCTCACCTTTTCTCCAGTCACACATAATGATGTAACTGGAAAGTGAGATGAAGAAAACGAACAAGGTGTTTGGTAGAGGAAAGGCTAAATATGTTTATATACGCATATTTGGTGTTCAAATGTGTTTATGTGTATTTAATTTTGTGTTTAATGTGTATTTACATACTTTGAGGGAAGATTTTATCTCACCTTTACACTTGTGTTACTGTCATGTGACCAAAGTGATTTTATTTCATTTGATTTGATTTAAATATAAAAATTATAAGGTCCAACTTGTTTTGGACCCATTGCTGACCGATTCTTCTCCATCTTACCCTGACTAACGAATCGACTCACATGAGTCGAATCACTGATCTGTTGGTCTAGTGGTTTTAATGTGTATTTACATACCGTGAGCAATTATGCATTTAAAATTTCTACTCAACTTTGTATTGTTGGATCAAAATGAATGCTCACATTTGTATCCTAGCTTTTATAATACCCTAGAATAATTCCTTATATGGTAAAGATCTTTGTGCCTTACAACAAGAGACTGTATGTGTATGTATGTGTGTGTAGATGAACTCAAAATAACCTAATGACCGTTAACAACTATGTGTGTGTGTGTTAGACCCTGTCCTCTGAGCTTGGAGGAACAACTGAATGTACAGGTGTAGGTGGTTTTAAAACGGTTTGCATGCAAGTGTTGTTTTTCAGACAGCAGTTGACAGTTGAGAAACACCAAGATGGAGTAACCATAGCACAGATGCTTCCCTGTTCCTCTTTATGAACTGTGAAACCAACGAGATCAAGACACGGCTCCGAGTGGTCGAGGTGAAGACACCTCTCACTTTCTCCTCCTCCTCTTACTAAAAGGCTGAACATGCCATGGATCAACGGACTTCAGCAGAGCTTTCTGCATGGAAGGACCCTGGGCTCAGAATACCTTTACCAGTTGCTTGTACTTATGTTTGAATAAACTTTGTCATGTTTAATTGAATCCTAGTGTCTAATTTTTCCTTGAATTCAGAACACGATAGTACTTGTCTTTCTATCATGTGACCAAAGTTATTTGATTTGATTTGATATAAATAGGGATTTAATGAGTGTGTTACGGCCCCATTGCAGACTGATGTCTCTCCGTCTCACCCTGACTAATGAATCGACTCACATGAGTCGAATCCCCGCTCTGTTTGACGTCTAGAGGTGACTCCAACACGGCCGTCAATCTTACTAGCTGTGTAGCTTGTATCCATAAGTGTATATTTTGGGTTAAAGATAGTATATTATGTGTATAAAATCTTTGTATTTTTGTACTGCAAAAGTGTGCGTATATTTAGTGTACGTGTGTGTGTATATATAATTGTGTATTTAATGTGTATTTACATACTATGAGGGATGATTTTCTCTCATCTTTACACTTGTGTTTATTTCATGTGACCAAAGTGATTTACTTTAATTTGATTTGTAATGAATCGACTCACAGGAGTCGGATCACTGAGTTGTTTGACGTTTAGAGGTGAACCCAACACCAGCCGTCAATCTTACCAGCTGTGTCAAACACCATGCAAAGCTCCAGCACATTAATTCCAATGAGCTTGTTCTAAACCCCCCAAAACAGGTATTTCTTTCAGGACTGCTACTACTAGTTGTTGCAGACTGATTCACCCTTTCACCTTGACCAATGATCCGACTCAGAGGAGTCGGATCACTGATCTGTTTGACGTTTAGAGGTGAACCCAACACCGGCAGTCAATCTTACCATCTGTGTCAAACACCATGCAAAACTCCAGCAGATTAACACCAATGAGTTTGTTCTAGAGCCCCTGGAACATGTATTTCTGTTAGAACTACTACTACTAGTTGTCCTGTGCACCCCCCTGCTGGTGGAAGAGGGTGTCACAGCCAATTCCTTACACTTTGGACTGTTTTCTCTGTAAGATTCCTTAAAAAATCAGAAAACCTCAGCCACCAATGAGCAAGTCTAGGGTGACAGTGGCAAAGAACAAAGCTCTTATTATAAGGTATTTGCAAATGTCAGGATAAATAAGCTTTGACATGACCCATTCCCAAAGTGTGAATTATACAGTAACAATTTGGGTGGGGGTCATGAAGGTGGACGAGTCACATTAGCAACAATAAATGCAAACAGGTTAAATGTACGATATATTGGTTTAACAAAAATGCATTTGCTTTTGTCATTTGTGGCTACTCCTCCACAACCATTAAGATGTGGCTTATAAATACACCATTATCGAAGGAGAGCTTATTTATTGAAGGCTTAATGCTAATTAGAAATAGTCCTGTGGTTTATTTATTTATTTATTAAGATTTTAACGTCATGTTTTACACACTTTGGTTACATTCATGACAGGACAGATAGTAACTCGTTACACATGATTCTTCAGGTCAAGTCTTTAAAGTCTGTCAAACACAGTCATGGACAACTTTGTATCTCCAGTTCACCTCACTTTAACGTCTTTGGACTGTGGGAGGAAACCGGAGCTCCCGGAGGAAACCCATGCAGACACAGGGAGACCATTCAAACCAACAGAAAGGACCCAAAGAAGACCAGGACCTTCTCACTGTGAGGCGACAGTGCTACCCACCGAGCCACCGTGCCACCCAGTCTTATCGTTTAGGTGTTAGACTTAGTGTGTTATCTTTTATAAGACAGTTACCTTGGGTAATTTTATTTACAATTAGAGCTGTAGACGTGAGTGATCTAATATTGTAGAGGTCTAGAGGTCATAGTTTTAATCTGAGGTTGGATTTTTGGCTTAATTGTAATAAGCTGCATTTTAAGAATGTTTTGTTTACAGTTGATGCAGAAAACAGACAGATTAGGACCTTAGATGTGTAAATGATGTCTCCAGACGTCAGATGGTCAGATAGCCAGATTGTCTGCTGCTTGGTCTTGGCTCTGGGTAATCATATGCCACTATATGCTGCTTCAGTGAAACTACAAGGCCTACCAGCTATGCTATAGGACATTCCATTAATACTTGCATAAAAAAACAATAGAAATGGACAACTTTCTTGTTCAACAGTAATAATGCTGAATATTAATATAATGGAAAACAGTAAAGTCACAATCAACACCAAATCCATATTGCCAGAGTGACCGTTTTCCTTAAAATGCTTCTAAAACGTCCTGTAGAACATTATTACTCTATTTGTCTCTATTTGGAAATACAAATATGACAGTACACATGTACAGGCATAGCTAAAACTGCTTACAGCAGCATGATTCACGGCTTTTAAGCAAATGTCAGCAGGGCCATGCTGCCGTGAGTGATTTAATGGCTCAGATGTAATAAAGGGCAATTAAAAGGCGGCTGTAATGTGCAGCGCCCATTAATATGTGAGCAAATCAAGGCTGAAATTCCGCATCGAGCAGCTATGTGGGGCACACTGAGTAAATAGCTGCTACACACACACACGAGGGGAAAGAGTGGAAAGGGAGGACGTAATTATATACCAAGAATTACATTTAAAAAGGGAGAAATTGCTGACTTCCTTGCATTACTGCTTGCTTATAGGTGGGGATGAGTAATCTATGCATGTGTTGACATTGGTAAACTGGAAAAAGGCAAATACTGTTCAATTCTAAAAACATTGCTTGTGGTGTTTAATTTATACATTTACTTATAAATGAACATCAATCCAACCTTTATTTTTTATTTACAGCAACATTTTCTTTACTTATAATGAAATAAATTGGCAGATTGGCTTAACAGATTGTGATTCTGAGAATGCAAATCGGTTAAAGTACTGGACTAGTAATCAAAAGGTTGCTGGTTCAAGCCCAACCATTGCGAGGTTGCCAATGTTGGGCCCTTGAGCAAGGTCATTAACCCTCAACTGCTTGAACAATATAATATCACAGTACTGTAAGTAATACTGAAAATGTAAATGTAATGTACATTTCAATCAATTGAGGATTAAGGTGGCAACTTGGTAGGGATTGAACTGGCAACCTTGTGATTACTAGTCCAGTACCTTAACTGCTGAGTCACCGCTGCCCTGTTTAAAGACACTCGAGAATTATTTACTGACTATGTCTTGTTTCTTTTGTTTCTCTTTACATTCTCTTTTAGGATCAAGATATTACGTCACATCCACAGGGGCCTTGTATATTTTGGATGTGCAGTCCGAGGATGCAGTAAACATCTACCGTTGCACCACACGGCATCGCTACACGGGGGAGACCAGACAGAGCAACAGCGCTCGATTACTTTTATCAGGTGAGGAACTGACATTATCCTGGTATATATATACAACATGTTATACACATATATACATATACTATATACAACATGTTATATACATATATACGTATATACATGTACTATATACTGTACATGTTATATACATATATACATGTACTATATATAACATATACATGTACTATATACATGTTATACACATATATACATATATACATGTACCATATACAACATGTTATACACATATATACTTACATACGTGTACTATATATAACATGTTATATGCATATATACTTATATACATGTACTATATACAACTACATATATACTTATATACTGTACATGTACTATATACAACATGTTATATAAATATATACATGTACTCTATACAACATGTTATACTCATATATACTTACATACGTGTACTATATATAACATGTTATATGCATATATACTTATATACATGTACTATATACAACTACATATATACTTATATACTGTACATGTACTATATACAACATATTATATAAATATATACATGTACTATATACAACATGCTATACACATATGTACATATTCTATATACAACACTCATCATAATCCTGATCACAAAGCACTATATATATTTATATATATATTCTCTTACCGGGTCACTAGATCACACCAAGTATGGACAAAGTATCAGGACTCCCCTAGGGCCAGTTGTAGACTAGCGGTTAAGGTACTGGACTAGTAATTGGAAGGTTGCTGGTTTTAGCCTAAATATTTATTGATCAAATAACCAAAAGTTTCCTATAGTGTCTATCCCTCAAATAATTGTGGCGTGATAAATAACCCCATCCCTCTCATCATCTCCCTCTTTGGTTCTTCTTTACTCAACTAATTTAGAGCCTGTGGACTCAGCTCCCGTAACTCTGGATGGCTTCGAGAGGAAGGAGGGCATGCTGGGCAATCGGGTCGAGCTACCCTGTAAGGCATCTGGTCATCCTCCACCCCGTTACCGCTGGCTGAAGGACAACAGCCCTCTGGAGGTAGACAGCCGCTATCATCAGAGCGTCTCTGGCCTGCTGATCGAAGCCACCCGGCCTAGCGATGGAGGCAACTACGTGTGTGAAGTTTGGAACAGCTTTGGCAATGCTAAAGTGATAGGACGGTTGGTCGTCAAACGTAAGTTTACAGTCTATGGTTGGCTGGTTATGTGGTTCAAAGACAAATGAAATTGGCAGTGCCTGCACAGACCAGTTGAGGGATAATGAGGATCAGGGTGTGGCTCTTTGTACACAAAGCTAAGTCACATATGAACATATGAACTCATCTCGTGCAGGTGAAAAGAGGTAGTCGGTACTGCACACATGTCGGAGGGGGCGTGTGTCAGTTCGCTGTCCTCAATCAGGGGCGGGGGTCAGCACCAGTAGATAGGAAGCCTAATGCAATGGCATGGTGCCACCATTTACATGAAATTACCCTTTGTGTCCTATTCCAGAGCCACTGAAAGCAGCGATAAGCCCTCGGAAGGTGAAAGGCAGCGTGGGAAGTCAGGTGTCTCTCTTCTGCAGTGTAACTGGCTCAGACGAATACAGAATCACCTGGTACAGAAACGGCGAGAAAATCCTGCCTGGGTACAGTGTCCGCATTACTGGTCCTAACCACGAGAACCTGGTGATGGAGGGCATGGCCAAGAGTGACGGAGGTGCCTATCAGTGTTTCGCTCACAGTGGCAAGATTTCCACCCAGGACTTTGTGCAGGTCATTTTGGAGGGTGAGTCAAGTCACGAGTCTTTAGACTAGAGTCCGGGTCAAGTCACGAGTCTTTAGGCTAGAGTCCGAGTCAGGTCGCGAGTCTTTAGGCTAGAGTCCGAGTCAAGTCGCGAGTCTTTAGGCTAGAGTCCGAGTCAAGTCGCGAGTCTTTAGGCTAGAGTCCGAGTCAAGTCGCGAGTCTTTAGGCTAGAGTCCGAGTCAAGTCGCGAGTCTTTAGGCCAGAGTCCGAGTCAAGTCGCGAGTCTTTAGGCTAGAGTCTGAGTCAAGTCACGAGTCTTTAGACTAGAGTCCGAGTCAAGTCACGAGTCTTTAGGCTAGAGTCCGAGTCAAGTCATGAGTCAATATAATCTACACCAAACATATATTGGAAATGTAGCGTAGAAATAAACTAATAATCTGTAAGTTCAGATAAAAAACAACAACAGATTAGCGACTGTATTTTGCCGTTGTACTTAGTGCCTTTACTTTCCTAGTCATTGTGCAAATGAATTTCTGTCACAAGAAGGATAAAGCACGATAAATTACGGCACAGCGGCCAACATCCAAAACCACTGCTTACCTGAGCTTATGTTCTTCCAGATGCTATTAAATATATAACCGTGTGTCCCATTAGAATATAATCCATTATTTTGTAAATGTGCTTATAATTAAAAACCTCCAAACATTTCCCCGGTTGTGAAGTAAAACACGAACTCGTTAGAAAGCCAATCAAGCGTTTCATCGACAATCATCTGTGTGACGCAAACTGAATAAATGCAAATAACAGCATTTCTTACTAAAAATTTAAATCAGAAGGTCTGATTGGTTCAGAAAGTGGTTCTTCCAACCATTAGCGCCAATTCTGTAGGAGCGTTCCATTCACCCCGGTTATTCCTGTGAAGTGCACTACGTAGGGTATTCCACCATTTTACTTGAGATTACAATCCAAAGGTAACGAAAATGTTTAAATGGAGTGAACTTCAAACTGTGTAGCGACGCTTCATCACTACGCCGGAAGCTGGCTGGAACATTTACCCATTGAGTGCGTTGCGGGTTAAGACGGCCTAAACGGGTTAATTGTCACACGTAAATAATGTTAACACAATAGAGAATTTTTTGCGAGTCATGAGTCGAGTCCGAGTCATTTGAAACGAGTCCGAGTTGATTCTGAGGTTGCCGTGTGTGCCCCATCTGTGCCTGTCAGGGGTGTTTTCTGCCTTTCACCCAGTGAATCAGACCCAGTACGACCCTTATAAGGATAAAGCGGTGGTAAAACACTTAATGAATGAATGTATTCTACCTTTTCTTCTTCTTACTATTATAATAATTATAGTAATAATAATAATAATTATTATTTTTTTGTCCTCTCCAGCATGTATCCAAGTTTATGTCTTCTCCACATGAACTGCACCTCTAAATCTTTCTTATTTCTCTGTCACTTCTAACCAGACGGCACCCCGAAGATCCTGTCGGCCTTCAGCGAGAAGGTGGTGAGCCCCAACGAGCCCATCTCCCTCGTGTGTCACGTCAAAGGCACCCCACTGCCCACCGTGACCTGGACCCTGGACGACGAGCCGGTCATCAAAGACAGCCATCACCGCATGGATCGCTACGTCACGGTCGAGGGCCACGTTCTCAGCTACCTAAACGTCTCGCACACGCAAGTCACCGACGGCGGCGTCTACCGCTGTACCTGTAACAACTCGGCGGGATCGGTCTCCTACCAGGCGCGAATAAACGTAAGAGGTGCTTGTCAAATCAGCTCCTCCAACAAAAACGAAATAGTACCTGTATCGCACGTCTCTACTTTAGACACCTGTGTGTTATCACTAACTTAAGACAGAATGTCAGCTTCCTTTTCAGTATGTGATTGGTGACAAGAAAAATATTCAAGTTTACCATGAAGGTCCAGGGCAGGGGACTTATTTTTCCTCAGCCAGCAAGTTCCCAAATTGTCCAGCAGAGGCCCTTGACTGTCTTCCACGAACGAAACAGCCGTCTTTGCAGTGTTCTTGCCCGACTCGAAAAAAAATGGCGCAAACTGGCTACTGATGATTGAAAACTTTCTATATTCGCAGTGCTGTAGTCTGGCTGAGGCGTAGCTATGGTAACAAACCACAAATTAAAGAAACACTGGCCACATTTCATATCAATAAGGCACGATCTACCAGTCGCCCATGTGATTGACATGAAATGTTGTCTCTGTGTCTTTAATTTGCTGTTCATTACCATAGCTACGCCTCAGCCCGCCTAAAGCACTGCGGATATAGAAAGTTTTCATTCATCAGTAGCCAGTTTGCGCCATTTTTGTTCGATTTGGGCAAGAACATTGATTGACGTATTGGGCACCCCTGGTCTAGGGACACCAGAACAGCTTAAATGCTCTTCGGTATAAAATCTTTGGAACTGGGATGGGATGGGTAAAGTTTTGATCATGATGGTCCAAATTGGTCCAAATTGACTTGGCTTGAGATCTCCTAGTTTACTCCTAGTCCAGCCTGGAAAAGATCATTCATTCTGAGCATTCAGAACATGAACAACACAATATGGAACACTTTGTAGTTCTACAATTACTGACTGTTGTCCATCTGTGACTGCATGCTTTGTTAGCCCCCTTTCATGCTGTTCTTTAATGGTCAGGACTCTCCCAGGACCACCGTGTCCACTCACTGTCCACTCTATTAGACACTCCCAGCTACTTGGTCCACCTTGTAGATGTAAAGTCAGAGACGATCGCTCATCTATTGCTGCTGTTTGAGTCGGTCATCTTTGAGATCTTCATCAGTGGTCACAGGACGCTGCCCACGCGGCGCTGTTGGCTGGATATTTTTGGTTGGTGGACTATTCTCAGTCCAGCAGTGACAGTGAGGTGTTTAAAAACTACAGCAGCACTGCTGTGTCTGATCCACTCGTACCAGCCCAACATGTCAGGGCAGTGCTGAGAATGCCCCACCACCCAAATAATACCTACTCTGTAGTGGTCCTGTGGGGGTCCTGACCATTGAAGAACAGCATGAATTGGGGCTAACAAAGCATGCAGAGAAACAGATGGACTACAGTCAGTAATTGTAGAACTACAAAGTGCGTCTATATGGTAATTGGAGCTGATAAAATGGTATAGTGAAGCTGACATTCTGTGCTTTACCCTTCTTCCTTCACCATGACATCTACACTTTGCTTCACCAGATGTCTTTTGTAACTTGGATTGAAACAGAAGTTTCAAGCTGTTTCTGTTTCTCCTCGCCAGGTCCTGCCAGCATTCGCCCAATGAAAAACCTCACTGCCATCGCCGGGCGAGATATGTTCATTCACTGCCGCATCATCGGTTATCCTTACTACTCCATTAAGTGGTATAAAGACTCAGATCTGCTCCCGTTCAACCATCGGCAGCGCGCCTTCGAGAACAACGGCACACTGAAGCTGTCCAACGTGCAGAACGTGGACGAGGGAGAATACACCTGCTACGTTCTGGTGGATCCTGAGAAACAGATTCATAGGAGCGTTCATGTCACTGTAAAAGGTGAGACGTCAAGAAGTGCTTTTATTTTTGCGTTTTCCCACTTTTTTTAATATACGTCCATTCCTGCATTTCAGGCTTGCCACACATTCCAAAAAAAGTTGGGACGGGGGCAATTTAGGGCTAGTAATGCGGTGAAAAAACTAAATAATGATGTGATTCCAAACAGGTGATTGTAATCATGGTTTGGTACAAAAGCAGCATCCAGGAAAGGCTGAGTCTTTGATGAGCAAAGATGATCAGAGGATCTCCAGTTGATCAACAAATGTGTGAGAAAACTATTAAAATGTTTAAAAACAATGAACCTCAAAGAAAGATTAGAAGGGATTTGCATATTTCTCCCTCTACAGTGCATAATATCATTAAACAATTCAAGGAATCAGGAGGAATTTTAGTGCGTAAAGGCCAAGGACGCAGGCTTAAGCAGAACGCCCGTGATCTTCCATCCCTCAGACGGCGCTGCATCAAGAACCGCCACTCAACAATAGCTGATATAACCACATGGGTGAGGGATTACTCTGGCAAACCTTTGTCGAGCACTACAATACAGAGTTACATGCACAAATACCACTTAAAGCTTTACTGTGCAAAAAGAGAAGTATTATGTTAACCATGTACGGAAGCGGCGTCGACTTCTCTGGGCTCGGAGGCATCTAGGATGGACCATCACACAGTGGAAACGTGTGTTGTTGGTACGCCGTGTGCTCCGGACCAAAGACGAAAAGGACCATCCAGACTGTTATCAGGAACAAGTCCAAAAGCCAGGGTGTCATGGTATGGGCGGAGTCAGTGCCCTTGGCGAAGGTCATTTACACTTCTGTGATGAAAGCATTAATGCAGAATAGTACATCGAGATCTTAGAGCAACATGTGCTGCCTTCAAGACGTCATCTTTTGCAGGGACGTCCTGCATTTTTCAGCCACATGCTGCACACATTACAAAGGCATGGCTGCGGAAGAACAGGGTACGGGTACTAGACCGGCCCGCCTGCAGTCCTGACCTGTCCCCAATAGAGAATGGTATCCTTGCTTGGTATCCTCGGTTCCAAAACGTCTTTTAAGTGTGGTGACAAGGAATGGCAACCTTACAAAGTGGTAAATGCTTTACTGTCCCACCTTTGTTTGGAATGTGTTGCAGGCCTGACATGCAGGAATGGATGTTTATTAATAAATGAATTTAAGTAGAGCAGACAAAACATGATGCTGTTCCAACTTTTTCTGATTTGGGGTTTAAGCTCTGGCAACCACAGCTGGCAGTTTTCCTGTGATATTTGAAAATATACTTATTATTGCTAACAAATGCTTCATCTCTACGTTTCTGCATTCTTACTATCCTATTTTTCCTTTCCTCTCTCTTCCTTAATTTTATTTGCTCCTAGTTCTACCTCTGATCGAGCACTAGTGTAGTATCATGCTGAACATTATCACCTTAGAAGAACCTTCAGAAGAACTAATGTTTTAAAGCTGCACCTCTTCTACACCTCTGCACTCTTACTACCATATTTCCCCTCCTCTCTTTTCCTTAATTTTATTCCCGTTTAGTGCCGCCTTTGATCCAGCACTCGGACTCCCAGAGCGCCTCCATAGGTCAGCGCGTCTTCATACCCTGCGTGGTGACCTCCGGTGACCTGCCCATGTCCATCACCTGGCACAAGGACGGCAAGCCGATCAACGCCAGCTTGGGAGTCACCGTCGATAACATCGACTTCACGAGCTCGCTGCGCATCACCAATCTGTCCGAGATTCACAACGGCAGCTACACCTGCATCGCTCGGAATGAGGCGGCTGCCGTGGAGCACAGCATCCAGCTCATCGTCAAAGGTCAGAGGTCGTTGAATACTTCTCTCCCTAATCTAGTCATATCCAATTACCCTGGTTGCGTTACGCTTCACCTCTACCGATACAACCCTCCAGCGCTGACTGACACGTGATCAGTACCGACTGCCTCTTTTCACCCGCATGAGTCGAGTTTATATGCGGATCAGCCTTGTGCACAGAGAGCCACACCCTGATCAGCATCATTCCCCGACTCTGTGTAACTCACTCATCAATCAGCCAGCAGAGGTCGTAATTGTACCTGTTATGAGGAACCCTGGTCCGGCTTGTCCCATCCCTGAACAACAGCCGATCGTCGTTCATGTGGCCACCCGGCCCAGCCGGATGTATTCGAGATCCCAGCTCTGGTGTGCTAGGGTATTTTACCGCTGTGCCACCTGAGCGGCCAAGTCACTGTATTCATCTGCCAACGCTTTTCGACATGAATGACTGTCACAACCAGGGTGTTCAATTGGACTAGGACAGTTGTAGCCTAGCGGTTAAAGTGCCGAACTTGTAAGCAGAAGGTCGCTGGTTCAAACCCCACCACTTCCAGGTTGCCACTGTAGACCAAAGTAAAAGAATGTAATATATGTATTATAAATTGCAGACTTATGTTGGGTTAGTTGTAGTGGTCTTTCCAAAGATGTATGCTAAGATAAGGATCAGGTCTTTTCCCTTTTTTTTCCCCCTGTAGCACATCCAATTGTTCAATTTGCATCGTGCTTCCTCTCTGTCTATGCCGAACCCTGCCCTGACCGAGGAGATCGAAGCTAACCCATATCCCCTCCGAAACATGAGCAGCAGCCCGATGCATTTTTGCCACCCGCACATTGATGAGTTTGGCGCCACCTAGAGTTGCATGCGGAGAGACACACCATAAGGGCACTCTTCCTCATCTCTTGTGCAGGCGCCTCTAATCAGCCGGCAGAGGTCGTAATCGCATTCTGACAGAGAGAGACCCACATCCGGTTCTTTGTCCCACCCCCCAGCTGAGCAACCGGCCAATCGTTGCCCATACGGCTAGTCGATACGGGGTACTCAGAATCCAGCCCTGGTTGCAGCATGTCTTTTTACCGCTGCGCCACCTGAGCGGCGCTTTACAGCGTTTTTGAGTCAAAATAATAACACTAGTAGTAGTAATAGCCATTCCTGCTGGACTGTCATTTGATTTATTTTTTTTCTCTTGTAGTTCCACCACATTTTGAGGTGCAGCCTCGAGATCAAGATGGAATCTATGGAAAATCTGTGATTCTGAACTGCTCGGCTAAAGGAAACCCAATTCCTACCATTGTGTGGAAGCATTCGAAAGGTAAACTGGTTCACTAATGAAGCCATGAGAAACCACTCAAATAATACACTGATCAGCCATAACATTAAAACCACCTCCTTGCTTCTGCACTAACTGTCCATTTTATCAGATCAGCTCCACTTACTTTGTAGTTCTACAATTACTGGCTGTAGTCCATCACCCTGTTCTTCAATGGTCCGGACCTCCACAGGACCACTACAGAGCAGGTATTATTTGGGTGGTGGATCATTCTCAGCACTGCAGTGACACTAACACACTGTTAGTGTGTGTTGTGCTGGTATGAGTGGAGTTTTTAAATACCGTGTCCACTCACTGTCCACTCTATTAGACACTCCTACCTAGTTGGTCCACCTTGTAGATGTAAAGTCAGATACGATCGCTCATCTATTGCTGCTGTTTGAGTTGGTCATCTTCCAGACCTTCATCAGTGGTCACAGGACGCTGCCCATGGAATGCTGTTGGCTGGATGTTTTTGGCTGGTGGACTATTCTCAGTCCAGCAGTGACAGTGAGCATTGCTGTGTCTTATCCACTCATACCAGCTCAATGTCAGTGTTACTGCAGTGCTGAGAATGAGCCACCATAAATAAATAATACCAGCTCTGTAGTGGTCCTGACCCTTGAAGCATAGCATGAAAGGGGGCTAACAAAGCATGCAGAGAAACAGATGGACTACAGTCAGTAATTGTAGAACTACAAAGTGGAGCTGATAAAATGGACAGTGTGTGTTATGGCTGATCGGTGTATGTGGTCAGTGCTTTACTCTTTCTTCTTAATGAATGAAGTAGGACCGAGTAACAAAGCTTATGATTATTATATATATTATATTATTATTATTATGTGTTTCCAGGTGCAGGAGTCCCACAATTCCAGCCCATTGTGCTAAACTCCAACTCACGCATTCAGCTGCTGGAAAAAGGCTCTTTGCTAATTAAACATGTGCTGGAGGAGGACAGTGGCTACTATTTGTGCAAGGTCAGCAATGCTGTGGGCGCTGACATCAGCAAGAGCATGTATCTCACCGTAAAAAGTAAGAACCCTGAACGTTGTACCTGGGATCAGATAAAAAAAAGCTATTTTTGAGAGTACTTATAAGATCTATTGGCTTATGAGTAGATTTTATGACATCACAAAATAATCTTGTCTTTTTTTACACTCTCATCAGTCCCTGCCATGATCACATCCTACCCCAACACTACTCGTGCCCAACAAGGTCACGAGACCGAGATGAGCTGCACAGCCCACGGTGAGAAGCCTATCAAGGTGCGCTGGGAGAAGGAATCGCACATCATTAACCCCGACATCAACCGCTACGTGGTCAGCGTCAAGGAAGTAGCCGATGAGGTCATTTCAACCTTACAAGTAAGCAGGTCATAGTTTGTTCTACACAAAAAATGATTCCTGTAAACTCTCATACACAGACAAAACGTTGTTGTTATGTATGTTATATACTCTCGGAATAATATACCAATACCAAGAGCTGGGCATGTCATAAAGGTAAACAAGGTGCCGATTCATGAACCCACACTGGTGCAACAAGCATGGTCACCCTTTCCTTTAGAACAAGGGTGCCCAATATGCCTCATTCAAACAGGTCAACGTGACTGACATGAAATGTAGCCACTGTTTCTTTAATTTGCAGTTTGTTATCATGGCTACGCCTCAGCCCACCTAAAGCACTGCAAATCTAGGAAGTTTTCATTCATCAGTAGCCAGTTTGCGCCATTTTTGCATTTTTCCATTTGTAACCTACACAGAGTTGATGACAGATGACAGTGTTCTAATACACAAATGCATACGTGTTGAGACACTTGATGTAGGGTCTAGCAATTATCACTGGATACAATTTGAAAAGGGTGAAGGATCTTATTCAACTTGACGACCTGGCAATGATTTTACAAGATTGCTAATGCCCAGAATGTATGTGGACAATTAACCCAAGCTAAGCTAATGAGCATGAATACACCGGTCAGGCATAACATTATTACCACCTTTCTAATATTGTGTTGGTCCCCCTTTTGCTGCCAAAACAGTCCTGACCTGTCCAGGCATGGAGTCTGACACCTTTCTATCAGAACCAGCATTAACCTCTTCAGCTGTTGGATCGGACCACACGGGCCAGCCTTCGCTCCCCAAGTGCATCGATGATCCTTGGCCGCCCATGACCCTGTCGTCGGTTTACCACTGTTCCTTTCTTGGACCACTTTTAATACTGACCACTGCAGACCGGGAACACCCCACAAGAGCTGCAGTTTTAAAAATGCTCTGACCCAGTCGTCTAGCCATCACAATGTGGCCCTGTCAAACTCGCTTAAATCCTCACGCTTGCTCATTTTTCCTGCTTCTAACATCAACTTTGAGGATAAAATGTTCACTTGCTGCATAAAATATCCCACCTACTAACAGGTGCCGTGATGATCACACTTTTCACCTCTAACAGTCTCCACTCTTTTGGAGAAGGCTTTCCTATAGAGTTTGTAAGGCTTCTCTGGGATTATTCAAAAGAGCATTTGTGATTTCAGGAACAGATGTTGGACCAGAAGGCCTGGCTCACAAATGATGTGCCTATTTAACCTTGAGGTTAGGATTCTGTTCAGGCCACTGGAATTCCTCCACACCAAACCCTGCTTAGTGTGGCAATAATGAGTCCAGTCATGCTGAATAAAGGAAACATCCTTTTTAACACTGTTGATACACTGAATTGATTTTATACATCTGTTAACAGTGGATGTGGCTTAAATAATAAATAAATAATTAATTAAATAAATAAATGAAAAATTTATAATTTGGGACTACGTAATTAAAAATATTTAGATGTCATAAATAAATGATTTAATTATTTATCATATGTTTTATCCACACAGATCCTGCGCACGATCAGAGAGGATTCTGGGTTTTATTCCTGCATTGCTATTAACTCGTATGGTGAAGATAAAGGAATAATTCAGTTAATAGTACAAGGTAAGATCCCTGCATTATTTTTTTTTGGTATTCTAACCATATTAATAAAGGAAATCAGACAATATCAATAATATGATAACAACAATGTAGTTAGATCTGTTGTGTCTATAAATTAAGTTGGTGCCAAATGGTGCTTAGTATTTAGTCTTAACCATGTTTATATGTTAAAACCTGTGCAAACATATTAAGAATGAATGAAAACGCCGCTCAGGTGGCGCAGCGGTAAAACACACGCTAGCACACCAGAGCTGGGATCTCGAATACATCGTATCGAATCTCAGCTCTGCCATCCAGCTGGGCTGAGCGCTCACATGAACAACGATTGGCCTGTTGTTCATATAGGGGTGGGGTATAGGGATAGGGACCCTATCGTGACCGATGCAAGTACGACCTAGGCTGATTCGCAAATATGCACAAATATTGTATGTGTATCCAACTGCGTCCTGTTTGCTTTAATTGTGTATTGTCAACATTGTATTCCACTGATGACCAAAGATGAGTTTGCAACGCATATGGCAACCTGCTTGGAATTTGCTAAATTGCATGTAAAAGAAAACTCTGGCAACCTAAGAAAGAAGATTTGGTCAAAGACAACCACCTCCCGTGCACACACATACTGTACTCAGACTGTGGGGACAGTTCACCTTTCAGCATGAATAATGAAGTCGCTTCAGTGCACGTCTCTGACCTTGAGCGGTCCAGATAGAGGCCAGATTTAAACCCTATTGAACATCTGTAAAAACAAAAAAAGACCTGAGAATGGCAGTTTAGAGATGCTCAGCATTTAACATAATTGTGCTTAAAAGGATCTGCCATGAAGAATTGGATCAACTGCCTAAATCCTTGCGTGCAAACCTTGTAGAGACGTATCCAAGAACACTTGATGTACATTATGTATTAAACAAAGGGTCTAATACTTTCTTGAATAAGTGATTTAATGTTTAGTATGACAGTTATAGCCATGTCTAAATACATTATGAATCTGCTATATGTCATACACCGACTAGGCATAACATTATGACCACTGACATGTAAATTGAATAACACGCCAAACTGCAGGGTCATGGGCGACCAAGGCTCATTGATGCACGTGGGGAACGAAGGCTGGCCCGTGTGGTCCGATCCAACAGACGAGCTTCTGTAGCTCAAACCGCTGAAGTGGTTAATGCTGGTTTTGATAGAAAGGTGTCAGACTCCATGCCTCGACAGGTCAAGGCTGTTTCGGCAGGAAACACAATATTAGGAAGGTGGTCATAATGTTATGCCTGATTGTTGTATAGTCATGTAACCATTGGTTGTAAATGATGTACATCTTATTTCTCTTGATAAAACAAGATAAGCCAGATCCTCCCGAGGTCGAAATCAGAGAAGTGAAAGACCGGACCATTGCTCTTCGCTGGACTATAGGATTTGATGGGAACAGTCCTATTACAGGGTATGACATCAACTACAAGAACAAATCAGGTAAGGAATACACATCTGTGATCAAACTAGACTTTCAGTTGTAGCCTAGCGGTTAAAATACTGGACTAGTGGCTCAGGTGGCGCAGCGGTAAAAACACACGCTGGAACCAGAGCTGGGATCTCGAATACATCGTATCGAATCTCAGCTCTGCCTGCCATCTAAGGCTGAGCGGCCACATGAACCACATGAAATAAGCCGGATGGGGTCTCTCTCCCATGACTGGTGCAATTACTCTGCTGGCTGATTGATGGCGCCTGCACAGAGACGAGAAAAGAGTGCTCTCGGGGTGTGTCTCTCCGTACACAATGCTGAGCTGAGCAAAGTGTAGGTGATAAGATATGCATACGGCTGCTGCCCACGTGTCGGAGGGGGCGTGGGTTAGCTTCGTTCTCCTCAATCGGAGCAGGGATCGGCATTGGTGGAGAGGAAGGATGACGCAATCGGGCAATTGGATGCGCTAAAAGGGAGAAAAAGGGGAGAATATGCATAAACAAAAATAATTTAAAAAAAGGTTGCTGGTTCAAGTCTCACCACTGCCAGTTTGTTACTGTTGTGCCCTTGAGCAATGCCCTTAACCCTCAATTGCTTAGACCACGTGTCAAACTCAAGGCCCGCAGGCCAAATCCGGCCAAGAGCTTAAAAGACGTATGATTGTCTTAAAATACACTGTAATATACATAAACTTCATCTCCCACAATGCATGCCGATTTTGACGAAGTGACCGCATCCCACCACTAGATGGCAGTGTTTCCACATTTAACTGAGGCAGTTTTCCAACAAGTGATGTTGAGAAATATTTACAAACAATCCCAAAATGCACAAGAAGAGAAAATTGAAGCAGAATGAAGAGAATTTAATGAAAGATGGGAGAGTGAATACAAGTTTGTGTTTCAAGAAGAAAAAACGGTTCGTATCTTGTGTTATGAGGCCGTGTCTGTGGTAAAGGATTACAATATAAATGTAGATATACATTGTGCAACATTTAGGCCATCATCAAAATCATTCATTCATAGAACTTAAGCTCTTCACTCCTTTACAGCCTCGTGGATGATGTCCCAAACGACCAAAGACGTCTCACCCCAGCTAAACCAGGCAACAATCATCGAGCTCCATCCGGCCTCCACGTACAACATCCGCATGTTAGCCAAGAACTTGATTGGCGAGAGCAGACCCAGCAACGAACTCACCATCACCACAGATGAAGCCCGTAAGTATGGAGGTTGTTTTCTTTAGTTTCTATTTTCTATATTTTCTAACACCTAATGATTTTTTGCAGCCCCTGATGGTGCACCCCAGGATGTTGAGCTTGAGGCAATATCATCCCAGACCATTAAAGTCAGCTGGAAAGTAAGTTTTTTTTTTTTTTACAAATGGTAGGAGGATATATTTAGCGTAGTCAATTTGTCTTCCACTGCTGGGGGATCTCCGATTTTTTGCAGTCGAGGAGGGTATATTGCTGCTCACGCCTCCTCCGACCCGCGCACAGCCCTTAACGGAACCCTTTTTCACCCATGCACTCTGCACAGGCGCCTCTAACCGCTAATCAGGGTCCTTACACAGCGTTTGAGGACCCCGCCCACATAGTCCAGTCATCCCTCCCTGCAGACACTGCCAATTATGCTTGCGAGATGGCGACCAGCCGACCGAGGAGTTCAGAATCTCGGCGCCAGAGCTGGTACTCCTTCATGAAGCAAGTGACCTGTGTGTAAAGACAGATGTTTAAAAAAACAAGACCAAGGCGCCCAGTTGGTTAGAATCTCAGCTCTGCTACCGGTCGACTGGGCGCCCCCTAACAGACATGATTGGCGGTGCCTGTGCAGACAAAATTGGCCACCAGTGGAGGAATAGAGGAGCATGGAGATCTGCCCGTGACTCTTTATGTGCGACATCTGGCCTCATGTAGGGATCCACCGTAGTGTAAGAAGGGAGCATCAGAGGGTGCGTTGGGCAGGTGAATATACACTCCTCGGACGCCATCAGGACCACCAACAGCGGAAGGATAATTGGCTATGCTAAAATCAAGCCAAGACAAGTCAGAATTGGGAACTGACCGGTCAGAAAAAAAGAAACAACAGCCAATAAATCTTCTCTACTTTCAAATGTGATCAGCCTTCAAAAAACCAACAACACTGAAGCAAACAGGGAGAGAAAACCACAGCTAATCACCCTTACTACCTCGCAACCTTGATCCGTCCTAGGTAACCCGACAACACTCATCAATTAACAAGCAGGAAAGGAGAACCAAATCAGCCTTTAAACTCTATATTTATCTTCTTTCTAAAGACGGGTCGCACCAAAGGTTAAAAAGGGAACCATCAGCACTCTCTAGGCCCTCAGAGAAGGTCTAAGATACTCTAATTAGTCTACAGTATAATAATCCAAACTCTATGTTTACAGAAGAAAAACTTTAAGCTTTCAAATAATGCCTACTATAAACAAAGAGGAGGCTCGTTAATGTTTTGGGGTTGCTTTGCTGCCTCAGACAGCAGGGCACTATGATGACATCTAACCAAATTGATAAAAATAACGTTCATCAATAACGTTGATAAGATAGTTTCTCCTAGTAACAAGCGACTCAAATTACAACCCAATTTCTGTCTCTTTACCCTTTCAGCCCCCCCACAAACACCTTCAAAATGGCTTGATCCGAAGCTATCAGGTGTGCTATAGAGAGTATGGCACCGGGGGAAGCACTCAGTACAATACCTTCAACCTGGACGCAACAGGCAACAGTGAGATTATTACTCTGGACAACCTGAAGAAGTTCACGCAGTACGAGGTACGTGTGCAGGCAGCAAACCGTGCCGGGATGGGGCCAACATCTGACGAAGCGATCATCACGACTCTAGAAGATGGTTAGTTATGACTACAACATCAAAACACAACAGTGCTCATATTTAACCCAAGTATGATATCCATTAGGTGAAGGAGAAGGCATGTGTATTATATTTTATTACTATTATACTTTCAAGGCCAAAAATATGGCACCCCTTTACTGATTATAGAACATACACCAATTCATTCAGACAGTTGTTGTTTATTTCTTTGGTTTATACTGTTAGTCAAGTCTGATATCAATCCACACATCCACAAATGGACTAAACAAAATTATTATTGACACTTTTTTATCATTTCCATCATGTGATGCTCCTTCAATTTGTACCTATGTTAAGTAACATGTGCTAGCAATATAGAGTCACACTTAAAACCAGTTTGAATGGAGAAAAGTGAATCTTTGTGTCTGTATGTACCACACTGAGCATGGAGAAAAGAAAGAAGAGCAAAGAATTGTCAGAAGTCTGTGTTTACAGAAGAAAAAATAAGCCTTCAAAGAATGCCTACTATGAACAAAGAGGAGGCTCATTGATGTTTTGGGGTTGCTTTGCTGCCTTAGGCACCAGGGCCCTATGACGTTCGAAAATGATCAAAACATTTTGGAATAAATCATACAGTCCAGTGTCAAAAAGATATACCTCAGTTGCAGGTCTTGGGTCTTTCACCTGAGGATTATGGTTATGTAAAAACTTATTGTTCCTGAAGCTGACCTCCCCAAGCTGATGAAAGAGGTTATTCAAATGATGGATAAAGAACCTCAATCAACCCCCAAAGAACTTCAGACACGGGACACAACAGTGTCAGCTTGCACCATCCATCGTCATCTGAATACAAAGCTGTGGGATGCTTTGCACTGCTGGAGTTTGCCACTTACCTGAACTTACCTGAGAAGCTACAATCCTTTGGGAGAATATTCAATAGGCAGAACAAAACTTTGGGTAAAGCACATCATCGTACTGTTTACAGAAAATTTTATAAGGATTTAAAAAAAAGAACCCAGTCCCTACAGTAAGACAAGGTGGAGGTTCACTGCTGTTTTGGGGTTGCTTTGCTGCTTCTGCTGATGAATGTGCAAGACTAGAAAAGTATTTTGGAGCACAATATAAGACCCAGTGTCAAAAGGCTAGGTCTCCATCAGAGATCATGGGGCTTCCAGCAGGACATTGACCCAAAACATACTTCAAAAAGCACCCAGAAATGGATTAAGACAAAGATTTTCTCATAAAACTGTAATACCACATAAACAATAACATATTTTGATAAATGCATGCTTTAACATGTACTAATTTTATAAAGATTATTATTTTTACTTTTGTCATTATTAAGATAACGAAATATTAATATTTTTACATACAGTTCCAAGCCGGCCTCCTGAAAACGTTGTGACCACAGCCACAACCCCAGAGACCATCTCTTTGTCCTGGGCATCTCTACCCAAAGAAGCACTAAACGGCATGCTGCTGGGATATCGAGTCATTTACTGGGCCAATTTACCTGACGGGGGTAAGTCAGCCTTTTTACCATCAACTCAGTATTTGTTAGTTTTTACAAGCCATCCTGGTTAAGGTCACAGTTGGTCCAGTGTTGCCTGGAAACATTCAACACAGGGCAGAAATACACCCTGGACAGCGTGCCAATCTATCACAGTTTGTTCCTTTTTTGTGGCACCGGACATGTTCCAACAACTGAGCCAGTATTTTATGATCAAATCATAAGCTTTGCTCTGGTTGTAATAGAAATGTTTTGTTGTTGCATTGAATAATGTGACCAATAGCGTCTGCATCCAAGTGCATAAGATATGTGGGTTCTTAGCTGTATGTGTTATTGTATGTTTCTTGTCTCAGAGCTGGGTGAGATTAAAAACATTACCACCACAAGACCATTTTTAGAGCTGGAAGGACTGGAGAAATATACCAACTATAGCATTCAAGTGCTGGCCTTCACCCGGGCAGGGGATGGTGCCCGGAGCGAGCAAATATACACACGTACCAAGGAGGATGGTGAGATATGTCATACTCTGTTTTGAGAAATGCAAGGTTGCCAAGAATTTTGGTCACCTTATACCATACATAATATTACGAAAAGATTCAGTAAATGCAGATAAGACACCATCACTCTACTTTGTTAAATATAGCAGAACTGTTATGTAATGCCAAGGTCTCTGTTTAAAAAGGAAAACACTACCCCATTTGCACTACCCCAGGGGCGGCTCGTTCACCACCAAAGGATGAAAGGGAAGAAATTTTTCTATCACAGTTGTGACTGTTCTGGACAGTCTGTCTTGCCTCTGAATATCATAGTCCAATCAGCGTCGAGTTGTGTTCCGTACAGTACTGCCCCTACCGGATCGCTCTCATAGACTCTCATGTTAAGGCTCTCTTTTTCAAACTGCAGACGCTGCAATACATTCTGAATGGGTTCCGGGAGGGCTCGCACATGTGCTTGCGTCATATGTAATCTGGTGTAACGATCTCATCACCATGAAAACCATCACCTCAGTTCGGTGCAACTCCATTGTGTCATTAAGGGAAATGCCATTCAGTCATCGTAGTAATCAGGATAAATTAGCAACTTAAGAATTAGGGCCACCCAGACCAAATTTAAACATCAAGCAAGTATCTACAAAGGGGGAAAATCATATAAGTTTCAAGTAAATTAATTATTAAGTAATGTCATTTTTTAATTGTGAATTGTGATTGCACTTATTGTATCTCCCTAATTGTTTAATTGTACTTCTGTATTCACTGCACATCAGCCCCGATGCCAATCTTCATTCTGGATCTGCTGCACCTAAAATAAAATGCTATCTGATGAAGCATTATGAAGCAAGATGAATTAAATTGTTAGGGTGAAGCTTTACTTCATTTTATGATTAATGGTAAAGCTGGTCTCTCTCCATGTTTAAAGTTATTTGTGAGGGCAAACTGACAGATGACAGATGTTAATTATTTAAGCTTTAATTTACCCATTGAACGGGTCACCTTGGCCATCATCGCAACAATTGCCCCCACTGAGAGATTTGGCAGGAGCCGTCATTGCACTACCCCCAAAAACAAACCAAACCTTTCTTCTGTAAAATTCATGAAACTGTTCTATTTTTTTCTTTTCATAGTTCCAGGACCTCCAGCTGGTGTAAAAGCCTCTGCTGCCTCCACCTCAATAGTGTTCGTCTCCTGGCTTCCCCCACTCAAGCTCAACGGAATCATCCGAAAGTATACCGTCTTCTGCTCCAACCCGTACCCCACGGTAAAAACCAAAGCCAGGATTTATTACCAGATTTATAATATTAATCACTGTGCTACTAAGCAGGGTTCTGCAAGTTGTCTTAGGCATAATCTGACTTTGGTCCTCCACACTACAGGTCATCAGTGAGTTTGAAGCGGCTCCTGATGTGTATTTCCGTCGCGTGACCAACCTCAACCAGAACTGGCAGTATAGTATTTGGGTGGTGGCAGCGACCGCAGCGGGTCGTGGGAACGCCAGTGAGATCATCACTGTAGAACCTCAATCTAAAGGTACTGAGATACACGAAGGTCACTTTATTCATTGTCTGTTTTACCACTGCATTATTCTGCTCAGGGTCACGGTCATTTTGATAAATTGGGCGAAAGGTAGGAAACAACAGGTTGCCAGTCCATCACAGGGCAGACACACACATTTACACAAACACACTCCCACTTAGGGCAGTTTTTAGTAGCTCCAGTTAACCTGACTCCATGTTTTTGGACTGTGGGAGGAAACAAGTGCACCCACTGGAAACCCACATGGACACAGAAAGAACCCTCACCCAGACCCTTTCTTACTCCACCATGCTACAGTAATAAACTAGTAAATGGTAATACTGGGTTTTTTCATCCTTTGCTGCTATAACAGCCTAGTTTTGGGATGGAATTTCAGTACATTTTGAACTACAGGGATTTTTCTGTGGGGCCAAGAGAGCACTAGTTCTGGGATCTCGGATACATCGTATCGAATCTAAGGCTGAGCGGCCACATGAACAACGATTGGCCTGTAGTTCAGATATGGGCGGGACTAAGCCGGATGACTGGTGCAATTACGACCTCTGCTGGCTGATTGATAGCGCCTGCACAGAGATGAGAAAAGAGTGCTCTCAGGGTATGTCCTCTCCGTACACAACGCTGAGCTGCACTGCACTCGTCAAAGTGCAGGTGATAAAATGCATACGGCATGCTGCCTACGTGTCGGAGGGGGCGTGTGTTAGCTTCGTTCTCCTCAATCAGAGCAGGGATCGGATTGGTGGAGAGGAAGCATGACTGGACACAACTGGACGCGCTAACAGGAAGAAAATGCATAAAGAAAAATATATTAAAAAAAAGAGAGCACTAGTTACGTTAGACACTGATGTGAATGGCCTGGCTTACATTTGACAATTAAATTGATCCCAAACAAGTCAACAAACCATTTTATTGTCATTGACATTACTATTCATCACAAATAGGGTTGAAAACAGGGTTCTGTTGATGCCTGTTTTGTGCTGAGGGGTGCAGCTGGAACAGAAAAGGTCCATCCCCAAATACTGCCACTATAGTTTATGTAACTGTGTTATGTACGTGCTGTCAATGGGTGTGGCTGAAACACCTGTACTTAATAATGTCCAGGGGTATCTACATACTTTTGACTATATAGTGTATAAGGCTCCTGACATCTCCACACGCCTTAGGATTTGTAATGTAACTTATTCATTGTACTTCATGGACACTTATTTTGGTCTTCTAGCTCCTGCTCGTATTTTAACCTTCAGCGGGACCGTCACTACACCGTGGATGAGGGACATTGTGTTACCATGTAGGGCTGTTGGAGACCCTCCTCCAACCATCAAGTGGTTGAAGGGAAAGTAAGTTCATGCTGTGAATATACAATTGAAGAGATTTACCATTGATCGTATTAAAACTGATCATTCATGTTGATTTTCCTTTAGCCACGGGGCACCTGCTACAGTGTCTGTTGATGGTCGCCGCAGCATCCAGAACAACGGCAGCTTTGTGATTCGGACCGTTAAAGCTGAGGATTCTGGGTTCTACAGCTGCATTGCCAGTAACAACTGGGGTTCAGATAATATCATGCTAAATCTACAGGTTCAAGGTTTGTTTGTTAATGTACATTATATATAAAGTATAGTACGATATATTTACTATATATCATATGGCTGATAATTGCTTTAAATGACTTGTTATTGACTTTTTTATTTTCAGTACCTCCAGACCAGCCACGCCTCACAGTGACTAAAACAACCACAACATCCATCACTCTCTCGTGGATTCCTGGAGACAATGGAGGAAGCTCAATTAGAGGTCAGACCACTTTGCTTACTGCAGTCTTTCCAACCATTAGATTCTCAGTATACCAAAACTTATACTACCTCATATAGCTTAATAAGTTAGTCTTAGTTTCTGTAGTGCTCAGATGGAGCAGTGGTCTATTATGCTAGCTAGCTCACCACAGATTTCTAGTTAACTAGAATTTAACAAGTTGTGCCATACCCTCCCTGTTCTCCCCTCTAGCATTGATGCCATACATAGCACCCTAGTTGTATGGCCATAGGAACCACCTAAACATGCTTTAGGAGCCACATGAAACCCTCTAGACAACCTCCTGGAACACCTACCAGCACCATAGCAACTACCTACCAAAATTATTCAACGACACACATCTGAAATACCCTAAGACACACTGACATTACACCTACATACTTACGTACACACAATCTCACATCTAACCAAAGGTTTTATAACATTTAAAATACCATAGCAACTACCTAACAACACCAAAGCAACCATGTAGACATATCTAAGCAAACATATAATACATACTAGCAACAAGCAAGTAGAACACTATAGGAGCAGCTTAGAAAACCATAGCAACCATCTCCATAGCAACCAACTGGGACACCACAGCAACCATCTACTAATACTCTATTGAGCACCTGGAACATCATAGCAGCCACCTTGAAACCAACTAACAACAAACTAGCCACTTAAATTGATTTTGATTTTAATTTTTAATTATTTATTACTTTCAGATTAATATTTCAGTTAGTCTTTTTGGGTAAGCAAGTTTTTATTTTATTTTTAATTAAACACCAGCTCTTTGTGTTTTAGGGTACATTTTGCAATACTCTGAGGACAACAGCGAGGAATGGGGCAGCTTTCCCATCAGCCCCAGCGAGCGCTCATACCGTCTGGAGAATATGAAGTGTGGTACCTGGTACAAGTTCACACTGACCGCCCAAAATGCAGTCGGCCCAGGGCGCATCAGCGAGATCATAGAGGCCAAAACCCACGGCAAAGGTAAGACTGTGCAGTATATAGTATTATAGTGTTATTTTTAATGATTCAGCAACAGTCAAGTCATGTGATGTTTATTTGTAAAGCGCCTTCAGAGACACAGAGTGTCATCCAAGGTGCTGTACAATAAAATGAAGACAATGATAAAACACTGACATCACTGACATAAAATAGCAATAAAAGACATGGCACATCAAATCAAAAATTGGAGACATCCTAATAAAAACTGGTAATTTTTGGACCTCATGGGTGGGGTGGGGGCAAATAATATCAGAACCTAACTTCAGAGCTTCAGAGTTCTGTGTATTGCCTTTTTAATCATCTGACCTATTACATAAAGGTTTTATTTGGCACAGCACTGATTCACTTAAACAATCTAAGCATACAATGCAATGTGGTAAAGACAACGTTTACTTTTGCTTGTGTAATAAAGTAAATACTGAAATAAAAGTAAAACACTTATTTGGAAATATTTTATTTCCGAGGCTTTTTTTTTTACATGTTCTCCTGTGTGGAACTTACATTGTACTAAATAAACAGTGCATGTATATGGAATAGTGAACCATTTAGGAGTTAAAAAGATGCTTTCTTTAGGTAACTTAAAAATGGCAGATTATAGGGCGCAGCAGTAAAACACCCTAGCACACCAAATCTCAGCTCTGCTGAGATTTGGAGTTATAGAATATTATAATAAAATAAACACATAATTAAACATACATTTTAATTTAACTAGTGAGAATTAAAAAATGATGAAAAACACTTATACCTTGTTACTGAGATTATTAGAAAGTAATTAATACTACTAATACTATTAATGCTACTTGAAGCAACAATGCTGCTCAATACTGACTGAAATAAATACTGCAACAATACCACTATACCGTAATCTCTTATCTATCCTCAGCTAGTTGATTTTGCCTCACTCTCCTTTTTCCCATCACCCTCAGAGCCTCAGTTTGCCAAAGACCACGAGCTTTTCTCCAGCATCAACTCCACCCGCGTGGAACTCAATCTGATCGGCTGGAACAACGGCGGCTGTCCGATCCAATCTTTCACGCTGGAGTACCGACCCGTGGACACCACACCGTGGACCACCGTGCAGCGCGCAACTCTCACCAAGAGCCACGTGCTTTACGAGCTGCAGGAGGGCACCTGGTACGAGCTGCAGATGAGGGTGGGCAACAGTGCGGGCACGACCGAGAAGAGGGAGCTGTTCGCGACGCTGAACGCGGACGGCAGTAAGTGCTGCATACCCACATCAATTATATAATACAGTACATTCTTATAAAACAATTATTCTGGTGACTGGTTATAATGACTTAAGTTGTACATATTGTACTTTAGTTATAATGGCAATGGTACAGTGGTATAGTGGGTAGAGATTTGGGCTATCTGTTTAAATCCAGGCTCTGCTATGCAGCCATTGCTGGGCACTTAAGCACTTAACCTTGAATACAGTTTTATTTATTACACTGTTCAATTTATAGGGCACAGTGGCTAAGTGGGTAGCACTGTCGCCTCACAGCAAGAAGGTCCTGGGTTCGATCCCCAGGCGGGGCGATCCGGGTCCTTTCTGTGCGGAGTTTGCATGTTCTCCCCGTGTCTGCGTGGGTTTCCTCCGGGAGCTCCGGTTTCCTCCCACAGTCAAAAGCATGCAGCCAGGTTAATTGGAGACACTGAATTGCCCCATAGGTGAATGGGTGTGTGTGTGTGTGTATGTATGTATGTGTGTCTGGCCTGTGATGGACTGGCGCCCCGTCCAGGGTGTTACTGTGTGCCTTGCACCCATTGAAAAGCTGGGATATTGGATAAGCGGTTAAGACAGTGAGTGAGTGAGTGAGGGAGTGTTATATTTATTGTAATCAAAGACGTCTTAATCGAGTCCCTCTGCAATACTCAGGCACCATCGCTCCGCTAATGAAGATCATGGATCCAAGCCAGAAGAACATGCAGGTCAACAAGGGCCTTAAGATGATGGTGACAATCATTAGCATCCTGGTGGCAGTTGCCATGGTTTTCACTGTGCTACTGGTTATGAGGAGGAGAAGGAGGGAACAGAGGCTTAAAAGATTGCGCGGTTTGTGGACACACCCTTACTATACTATATAAAACGCACCTATAATATAGTCTCCTAGATGCTATATTTTTTATGTATGTATTTCTTTTCTGTATTCACAGATGCCAAAAGCTTAGCAGAGATGCTCATGAGGTAAACGGAACTTAAAGACTTAAGTGCACTTGTACTTTTTTGAGACATCATGGTCAGAAGAATTCTTCATAAAGTGACCAGTTTATTTATGAATTTTTTTAGTAAGAACACACGTACTCCAGATGCTGTAAACAAGCAACAGCAGACCCTCCGAATGCACATCGACATCCCACGGGCCCAGCTGCTCATCGAAGAAAGGGACACACTGGAGACTATAGGTAATAATATTAAAACCTTTTGATGTGTGCGTTCTAATGCTACATTTGGAAAATTCTGGTTTTGAAGGTTTGTTTACCTTCCACTCATGCAGCGGTAAAATACACTAGCACACCAGAGCAGGGATTTCGAATACATTGTATTCACACAGCCAATGAACAACGATTGGCTTGTTGTTCATACAGGGTGGGAAGCCGGATAGGGACCTCATAACTGATGCAATTACGACCTCTGCTGACTGATTGAAGGCCTGCACAGAATCGGGAAATAATGCATTGATCAGGGTGTGGCTCTCTGTACACAAAGCTGATCCGCATATGAACTCGCTTCGTGCAGGTGAAAAGAGGCAGTCGGGACTGCTCACGTGTCGGAGGGGGCGTGTGTAAGTTACCAGTGGAGGGTAAAAGTGAAGCGTAATGCAACCAAGGTCATTGGATACGACTAGATTAGGGGAAAAAATTGGGGGAAAAAATGATACAATCCTACTCCACCCAATTAACATTAAAATAGTGGTCATATGGGCTCCCCTCAACTAATAAATGGGGTATGGGGGTGTGGTTAAAAAAGTGTACAGAGTAATGAGGGCTTTATATTTATCTGTATGTTAGGTGTAGCTTATAAAAATCTGTGAATGTATACTGTATACCAGATAGGTACAACTAAATAAATGTTTGGTGACCATATGTACATAATTGTAGACCCCTTGACTGCAGAGTTTCATGTTGCAATTCTTTAAAGCAGTAGGAAATGTAAACAGTTTTGTGAAATTATACTTAAAATTATGCCTAATAGTATCTCAATGCACATTTCTCAGATGACCGGTCCACAGTGCTCTTGACGGATAATGATTTCGGAGAGGCGTCTAAGCAGAAGGCCTCTACAGCTACACACACAGTTCACTACCAGTCTCTGTCCCAGACAACCGGTCCACTGGTGGATGTCTCAGATGCCCGACCTGGTACAAGTAAGTAAATGAGTGCCTACTTTCCTCAAAAACATGTCAGTTCTACCTGACCTGGACCTGCATGGCTGAAGAGAAAAATTCACTGGAGAGGAGCATGGAGTCTGTTGTCTGTTTTTAAATTACTAGCTTATTGTACTGCCAGAACTTCTCAAGTGTGTGGACACCTGACCTTAAGCTTGTATCTTGGGCACTGATGTTGGATTAAAATACTCATTTCAAATGTGTTGAGTGGGGTTCAGGTCTAGGCTCAGTGTAGTTCTTCCACACACCAGTGCGATGTGATTGTAGAGTTAACAAGTGCTTTTATCAACAGAGCTGACATCTCAAACGTGAGAATCGTGAGTTTGATTCTCAGCTCTGCTTCCGGCAGGCTGGGCGCCTACACGGACAATGATTGGCTCATCTGTAGGGTTGCATGCCGATTAACTGATACAATTATGACCTTTACTGGCTGGTCGATGGCGCCTGCACTGAGACGAGAGATAATGGGATCAGTGTGTGACTCTCCATGCGCTAGACTGAGCACCATATGAACTCGTCTCAAGCAAGTGAAAAGAAGCAGTCGGCTACTGCACATGTTGGAGGGGGTGTGTGTTAATCATGGGTGGGAGTCAGGGGTTCAGGGGTGGAAGTCAGCATCAGCAGCATCAGTAAAGAGAAAGCTAAATGCAGTCAGGTCATTGGATATGATTAAATTGGGAGAAAAACTGAGCTTTTTATAATATATAAAGTTAATATAAATATTTTGTTTCTTCGTACTGTAGATCCCACTGCCCGCCGTACGGCTAAAGCAGGTCCTGCGACACGCAGCCACTATTCCGGCCAATGGACTTTAAACAGACCTCATCAGCCCATGTCCTCTCACACCCTTACCACCGACTGGAGGCTCCCCACCCCACGTGCCGCAGGCTCTGTGGACAAAGAAAGTGACAGCTATAGTGTCAGTCCTTCTCAGGACACAGGTAAAACTTTCCACCATTTCATATCAGCTTCTTCCCAGCAATCTTTACAGCGTCCAGTATTGTCCAGCGGCCAGGGGCAAGAAAAAAATGCCATCCTTCACTATAACCACACACCATGCACTAATAAGTACTACGCAAATGGCTACAAATAATCACCCACTCTATTTATCCAACCTTCCCCTCATTTATCCCACCAGCCTCCACCCTTGTTCATGTCACCTCTATTCACCCCATCCTCCTGCCCTATTTATCCCGTCTTCTGCCCCAAGGTTGAAGAGGAAGAGGATGGCAAGCATCAAGGTGGACGGAGGAGGAATGAGCTGATTACAAGCATGAAGACAGATGAAAGGATGTCCTGGAGAAACTCTATCCATATGGTCCATATAGGAGTCTCCCTTACCCCCCTTTAATCCTACCCCTATTCATCCCACCCTCTACCCTTACCTACGATTCAGTGCCCATTTTCCATCCCATTGCCTGTGTGCCCATTTAATCCCACACCTACCCACACTCATCGAACCTCATATACAGAACCTCTGAATGACATTTCTCGAACACCTAGGACTATAAAAGATAGTAAACTTTTTAGGGAACCAGGTGTCTGTCATGTAAATACCCATAAGTGCTAACATGATGTTAAACCAAACCGACTCCCGCCCCCTTTCTTCCAACACCCTACCCCTTATTCATCCAATAACACCCTCTTCTTTCTCCTCAGGCTGATCAAATACAGCCAACTATTCAAACCATTCAAATATTCAATTCAATCATTTTACAACAGTGGTTACTGCATTGCAACCAGTGCATTGTGCCCAGCCACATAGACTGGAAAAGGGCATGGATAATGGGAACATGCCCACTGTCCATTCCATTATGAATGCACAGAAGACTTGACAGTACTTGTTCCTTTAATCAGCACCTAATTGCAGTCTCTGCACCTCATTAAGCATTCTTTTTTCTACAGCCAGGAGCCCTTTATATTCTGGCCTCATGACCCAGATTTTTGCTGGGTCTTCTCACTTCCTACCTTTGTTTTGAGTTTGCACATTTATTTTGAAAGGCGAAAGGGTTGATTCAAACCCTTGCCTGGCTCCTCCCACTGGATCGTTTTCCAGTGTTCCTTTTGATGTTTCTGAATGGTAGTGGTTGCAAAGTATTCTGTTTTTTGAATATTGCCATCAGCATAAAGGTGCCTCCAATGGGGTTTCTAGGAAGCAATACTGCAGCTAAACTTGTTCATAACATTTAATGTGACATGCCTCACTAATCGTTGTGTGCCCTTCTTTATAAACACGCTTAATCCCACAGACCGAGCCCGGAGCAGCATGGTATCCACAGAGAGCGCTTCCTCTACGTACGAGGAACTAGCCCGTGCTTACGAGCATGCCAAGATGGAAGAGCAGCTGCGCCACGCCAAGTTCACCATCACCGAGTGCTTCATCTCCGACACGTCCTCCGAACAAATGACGGCCGGGACCAATGACTATACAGATAGCATGACGTCCAGCACACCGTCCGAATCAGGCATCTGCCACTTCACAGCCTCCCCACCCAAACCGCAGGATGCCAGCCAGGTTATAAATATGGCTGTTCCCAAAGCACACAGACCCGGTGAGTTTGGTTTAGAGCCGTGTATAAAATCAATGAGAATTTATTTAAAATCAATTGATGCTTACTCGTCACTCAGTCCGAATATATCTTAGAATTAAGGCATCTCAGTAGGCAGCATTTTAATGTATCTGAGAATTTAGACATGCCTTCTTCTCAGGAGCGCACATAAGATGACAGCAATTGTTCCGGATTGAAGCCTTTTCCAGAAAGTTCTTGAATAGTAGATAACTCTCTACCCTTTCAACAGGTGGTGAACTGGTCCACCTACCCCCTTATCTGCGGATGGACTTCCTGCTCAACAGGGGAGCACCTCAAACAGGCCGGGAAGCCACGGGACAGACGTGCCTGGAGCCGCAGAGAAGTCGCGCGGCCAAGCGGCCAGCCGCGCTGCCCCCCACACCCTCAGAGACTCCTTCCACCGCGCCCGCCTCCTCCGGCCCGCCGAGCAGGGAAGTGGTGCAGCAGTGGCAGACGGGTTCGTCCGCCACGCTCCCTCACCGCGAACCGGGCGACCTGGCCCAGGCCGCCAAACTCAGCGGTTCACAGGAATCTCTATTAGACTCTAGAGGACACCTGAAACAGAGCAACCCGTACACAAAGTCTTATACGCTGGTATAACAGAGGACCATGGACCTGGCATAAACGTGTGTACACACACACATACACACATTTACACACAAGCACACGAATACGAAAACAATGTTAACTGACTGCTTTGCTGTTAACAGGAGGACTTGAGGATTCTAAAAGACAAAATTGATGTTCGTTCCATCCGATTATTCTCTCCAATGTATCACTCGATCAGTTTCTTTATTTTATTATTATTATTTTATACGCTCAGCTTTACTTCAACCTGGATTCTTATATCCCACGTTCACTCATTTGTATATATGTTTAATTCATTAATTAATTATTTTAAATGACACCATTATTAAGATTGCCAAAAGTATTTATTTAAATTGACAGAGGTACTTTTAAATTTATATCAATGATAATTCTATAGTCATTATTATTATT
The DNA here is from genome assembly GCF_030014385.1 of Trichomycterus rosablanca. Taxonomy (NCBI): domain Eukaryota; kingdom Metazoa; phylum Chordata; class Actinopteri; order Siluriformes; family Trichomycteridae; genus Trichomycterus; species Trichomycterus rosablanca. The sequence continues at coordinate 5,299,744 of NC_086012.1, forward strand.
ATATAAAAATAGAGGAAAATATGAAAAAAGTAAAAATTGTACAAATGTGGACGACTCCACAAAAATGTCTTATTCTTTATTCATAACTTTTAAAATTTTTTAAGCTGGGGTGTGAATAATAACCGATTAGCGTTTTAGCCAGGTATACAGAGAGGGTAAAAAGAGTAAGTGGCATGTACCCACTTTCTTCAACCTTGTTTGAATGTTGAGCTCTGAACAGTGACTGCATGGGGAGATGAAACAATAATTATTGTCTTAGCTGGAATAATCCAAAGTACATTTTTATTGGTCACACTAATGAATTCTATTAGTATCATATCATTAAAAAGATTACTTTTTTTATTGCAAGAAATATAAAATAATTTGGCCTTATGATAAAGTCCTTATATTAAATCATGTTTGCACAAATCTGGCTCGAGTGCACAATTTTAAAAAGTTGGGTTTTATTTTGTTAGTTTTTTTCCTTTTACTTGTTCGTCTGTGACTTGTTTGTGGGTGCACTGCTAGCAAACAACTCCAGCACGCTCGCCACGAACGGTGCAAACATTGCCGTAGGAGAGCAAAGTGGAAATGTGGTATGTCCTAAAGGTTCTGACCTGTTGTTTGTAGATTGTTAGTCTTGTCTGGTTTTTAAGATGCAACTGCTGGGAAAAGCATTTGAGATTTGATGGATTTCTTCATTTCATTTATAAAATGTGGTCTGATGCTAATTTAAGTCGTAGTTCTAGACAAACACATTGTGCCTTGACTTGTAAGCCACAAGTAATTGGGCTCAATTAGGTTCAATGGCATTGATCAGTGGCCCAACAGTGGCAGTGTTCGGGCTTAAATTTGTGACCTCTTAATTAACAATCCGGTACCTTAACCCAAACCGCTGAGCTATGACTATGACTGGTCATGCATAATGTGTTTGTCTTACTATTTTGGTAGCTGCTTATTAGACTTGCATTGAAACAGTAAGAAGGAATTAGAACATTTCTTCATTTACACATTTCTGTTGTTAATTCATCTATACATTTGGGGTCAGTGTCTTTGTGTGTTCTAATTTAAAGTTGTCCCTAAGGCAGCAAAGCAGAACCAATCCACAGTTCTCCTTCCACCATGCTTTACAATTATGGTCATGTGCTAGTGGTTATACGCAGTGCCATTTCATTTAGACATATTGTTTGACATGTTTCCTAAAGTCAACTAATAAAGAGACACAGCAAGTTCTGGGAATGTCTGCCGGTCTTTATAGAGCAACTTATAGAAGTGCTTCCTCAGTAAACATTTCCTTACTATAGTACAATAGAAAACAGTCTAGGACAAGGCCATAGCCAAGAATTGACTGTTGGAGGGAGACCAGATTAACCTGGGGATTCCATTCTGCCATATATTTTTTTACGGCATTTAGCAGATGCTTTTATTTAAAGCGACTTACATATAGTCTAAGCAATTGAGGGTTAAGGGCCTTGCTCAATGGCCCAACGGTGGCAACCTCGTAGTAGTGGATTACTAGTCCAGTACCTTAATCACTAGGCCACAACTGTCCCCATATAAACAACTGATGGACACATAACCCAAAGCTATTGAGATTATTATGTTTATTTATAATTTTTACATCAGCATATTGGGGGGGGGGGCAATTTGCCCATAACTAAATATGGGAGAGGGGGTGTTTCCAAATATATAATGTAACTACGACCTTGGTCTAACAACACAACTCTGCTTAGAAGTAGTAAGTACAGTAAGTACAGGGTGTCTCAAGACTAAGTAATAACCCATTCAAAATAATCAATAATCAAAGTTTGGAGAGGAGGAAGGAGCAAATCTGTTAAGTCATGGTCGCAATGTTGAATTTTGAATGCCAACGTCTTGGATTTAGCTTCAGTTTTTCAAATGGAAAGGTAGATGTGTGATGCATCCAATTGGTAGAGACCTTCAGTCTTTCAGTGTTAGCGTTCAGCCAGATGTTTTAGTGAAGGTTTGTGGGGAACTGGACAAACTCTGGTGGTTTCACATAAAATCACGTGTCACACACCTACCATCCTATTGGAAAAACTGACATTGAATCCAAGATGGTGGCATTCAAGATGGCATAACAGATTTTTCTCCTCCCCCAGAGCTTGTGTCTAAAATTGGTCCATACATACTTTCGTTCTAACAGGGTTTCAGCAGAGTTGTGTTCTTAAACTGTTGTCTATTTAGCCGCTCAGGTGGCGCAGCGGTAAAATCTGCTAGCACACCAGAGCTGGGATTTCAGATACATTGTATCGAATCTCAGCTCTGCCATCCGGCTGGGCTGGGCGGCTACATGAACAACGATTGGCTGTTGTTCACAGGGTGGGACAAACCGGACCAGGGTTCCTCATAACTGCTGCAATTACGACCTCTGCTGGCTAATTGATGGCACCTGCTCAGAGTTGAGGAATACCTCGTGCAGGTGAAAAGATGCAGTCGGCTACTGCACACTTGTCGGAGGGGGCGTGTGTCAGTTGCAAAGCTATTCAGTCAGCAGTGGAGGGTTGTATCGGTAGAGGTGAACTGTTGTCTAGTTGTACTAGAGTAAGGAAATGTTTACTGAGGAAGCACTGAACTGTTCTGGATAAGAGCATCTGCTAAGTTAACATAAACCTTAAATTTAGACATGTAGACATTTCTAGAACTTTCTAAAAAGTGTATGTTAATTAGTTGACTTGCTGTTAAGTAGGAAACTTGCTGAACAATATGTTTAAATGAAATGGCACTGCACACTCATGATTGTAAAGCATGGTGGAAAGAGCATTGCGGGTTGGTTCTGCTTTGCTGCCTAAAGGTAAATAAAAGTTGCTTTATGTTGGTTACATGGCCCCCTGAACAGGTTCCTCCTGAATTTGGACAAGTCTGCCAAACCGGGTTCATTTTATTTGGGTGTTTTCTTACTTATGAGACACTCTGTATAGATAGTAGAACAATTGCTTTGAAAGACACAGTTGTTATCAAGTGCAAGACGTTCATTCCACCGCCTATTTTTATATTATTTATTTTTTATTTGTATTTGGTTTTACCTCCTTTTGTATCACATTTCGCTCTTGGTGTAATCTTTGCGGAATGTTCACTCCTAGAAGTAGCAACAGTACTGTACATGTCTTAACAGTGGATTAATGAGTGTCCGGGTCTTTTTATGGTCGTGTAGCCTTTTCTAGTTCTTCTTCCTTAATTCTCGAATCTTCGAAAACTTGTTTTGAGCAGAGCATGGCTCACACAAACACATCTGAAGAGAAGAATTATTTGTGTTTAAGTATTTAGGGTTTACTAGTGGTTTAACCTAGATAAATATCAGAACACATTTTATAAATAGTTTTATAAAATCCAGGTAATTCTCATACTTTTTTGTAACTACAAAAAGGGACATAGTTTCAATTAAAGCCAATTGATATACTAATAATTTCATTATTCTTGGACAGAGTACTAACAAATATGAATGTATTGACTAATACATTATGAATAATAAATAACCAGAACATGACTGATAATAAAAGTACAAAAAAAATATGCTGTCTCCAAATAATGATTAACGGTGCTTGAAATGATGACTGATGGTGTTTATCATGACTAATTGATTTTTTTATGTATTATACAGTGATGTAAGATGCATAACTGTCACACTAGATGATTTAAAACCATTAAATATGATATTACAAAACAAAGACAATTAAAAACATTTTGTAAACCATCATTTAAAGTGTCACCCTTAAAAAGGTCATTGCTTCCTTGCTTACTCCAGCAACCAGTTTGTCAAAGTCTCTGGCTGTAGGACTTTAGTGAACCTTATTAAATAGTGTCTTTACATACTAATAAATATATCCAGAACCAACTGGCAATTCATGAACCATTGGAAAATGGCGGGGCATTCATAAGCCCAAAGGGCATCACCTAGTATTCATAGTACTTGAGGTGGAAAGGAGAAGAGATGTGATGAATGCGGCCTTCCATTCATCCACATCTTTTCCTGATACATTGAAAGGCACTGCTAGATTCATTTGTACAAGACCCTTGGACACGATGAAGCCTAGAAATGATGAGGATACCTAGATGAGGATATTATCTAGGTAGATGAACGTGTTACACCCTAAAGCCTTTCACAGTATGTTATTTATGAACCAATGGAAGATTATGGGGCATTCATAAGTCCATAGAGCATCACCTGGTATTCATACTACCTGTGGTGGAAAGGAGAGGGGATTTGATGAATGCTGCCTTCTATTCTTCCCCCTGTCTTTCCCTAATCTTTTTAAAGGCACTGTGCAGGTCCAGCTTCTACACTTCTAGATGTATGTCTTTTAGATGTATGTTAAACCAAACATGTCCTCTAGTCAATGCACAGTTTGTCCATGGGAAGCCTAGTATCTCCTGTATCTCTGCAAAAAATCAACAAAAACTTACCCACATGATTGACACATGGTGAGAGGATGGGTATGATGGGTAACCACTCCAGAAGCTAAGTATTATCCATCAGAGATAGCCACACCAGTTGGCTCTCCACATAAATAATAGCTGAAAGCTGGAATTAGAATGCCAGGAAACCCCCAGGCAGAGGTATGGCTACATTTATTTACCAGGGTTCGAATCTTGCCTTCTTTCACTTTCTATGATGAGTCTTACAATTCTTATGATTAGTCATGTGGGTTGACTCCATGTACTCCAACATTCTCCCAACTTCCGAGGTGGACTGGTAGTTTTAATATTAGCAATTAACCTGTTTTATCTGACCTTGGATGTAAAGAAAGTACTGGTTGCGCAAGAAGTGTGAAAAGGGTGACCAATTAACATCTACTGCTTTCTTGGGACAAAGAAACACCACTAGGAGTGTACAGAAAGTACAGAAAGACTGGAAAAGGTGGTGATACAGATCCCCATATGAACCTACCTCATGCAGGTAAAGAGAACAACACCGTGATTGGAGCTCTACCCCAATTATATGTGAAAGGCACACATGGGCATTGTAATTAATGGTCATTATGATTTGTATATGGAACTGATCACTGCATCCATTATTATACAATGGGCCGGCTTCGGTCATTATGCAAATTGCCTGCATATAAGGTTGGGGTATTCACCACCAGCTCAGACTGAAGATATCCTTTATTGACATACAGTATATACATATACAGATGTACAGTACAATGAAATTCTTTCTTCGCATATCCCAGCTTGTTTGGAAGCTGGGGTCAGAGCGCAGGGTCAGCCATTGTACGGTGCCCCTGGAGCAGACAGGGTTAAGGGCCTTGCTCAAGGACCCAACAGTGGCTGCATAGCAGAGCCTGGATTTTAACCGCCAATCTTCCAGTTGACAGCCCAAAGCTCTACCCACTAGGCTACCACTGTCCCAACTGAAGAAGTCACTTGGATGAGTGACGAAACGTATCTCCACACCAAACTTTGGGTTTGTCGTATTTCTTACATTTGCAAAATGTGTGTTAATAATGTGTAGGGAGTCTTTAACATTTAACTATAAAGCAGACAAACTTTCAGTGGCATTTTTGTAATAATACTGTTGTCATAAATAAAATTGCATTACATATTACTGACATACAGAAACACATGTTGAAGGTATTAAATATGGACGGCAGGGAATTTTTTTCTAGGTTGTTAATAAATTAATAAATTACTGACATAAACAAGTTATTTAATTTATTTGTAGATTTACCCTCTAATTGAGCATTATATAATGTTACTGTACACCTTTGGCATTGACTGTACATACAGCACTAATCAAGACAACAGAAGTTTTGGTTTCACTAAGCTGGCCTTTATATTATGGCATCATGGCAGTAAACAAAAACAAAATACTCTGTGCTGTAGTTGTGCATTAAAAAGTTATTAAGATATGATAATATAACAGGCCGCTAGCTTTGTGTATTAGACTGCAGGTTGCCAGAGTGACTAAAAACACATTCTATGCAATAATCATAGTAAAGCTACGCTTGAATAAAAACAGCAGCAAGGTGGTTTTGATGCTCAAGAAGTAAGTTGTCCTTTCAGAATGCCTTTATAGAAATAGTCTTCTGGGTTTCAGTCCTGGGGTTCTGCAAGGCTGCCATTTCTGTAAAACTGAAATGTAACAAAATAATAATTGGTTATTCTCTTTCTTAATGGCAGAAACTTTAGTTCTTTAAAGAAACTGACTACAGTATAACTTTAATTATTTGAAATGTAACGAATAGGTTGTTTTTGACATTTTTAAAACGTAGGTGTTAGCACATTTACATTTTCAGCATTTATCCAAAGCAACTTACAGCACTGTGACAGTATACAGTCTGAGCAATATAGGGCCCAACAGCAGCAGCCTGGCAGTGGTGGGGCTTGAACCAGCAATCTTCTGATTACTAGTCAAGTACCTTAACCACTAGGTCTAAAAACAGAGGTCTAATCTCTGTTTTTTTCTCCCACCTGTTTTGGTGTGTACAACCATTTTTAGTTTCCTCCACCCTTTTTGGTTTTGGTATGTATACCAGTTTTTAGTTTTCTCTACCTGTTTTGGTTTTGGTAGGTATACCAGTTTTCACTCGTCTTTGTTTACACACCCATTTTCCATTAATTGTGATGCGTTTTACCTTGTTTTGGACCACAAGTTGTGAATGAAACCTGCACTTGTTTCCAAAACTGAGTTTCAAGTCCCTCTTACAGTAAGTTATAATATTGCCAATTTTTGATTGCGTTTGTAGAGATCCGTATTTGGCAACAGTACTGTAAAAGTATTAAAATTAAAAAACAGTATCTGTATATCACAGTGACATTGGACATACCTTGACTGATTGTCAGGATTATTAGTCCTCTGCTTCTTCCTCCTGGGGTAAAATAAAGTTAGATTTAAAATATGTGTATACCGTACACAGTCTGTAGATATAAACTCTCGGTTTAGGTGTCAGCACTTAACAATATAACAAAGTGCTACTACCTGTTTCTAATAGTATTTAATAATAATTAATTGTAATGTTTGAGGAATGTATGATAGGTCCATGCATGTTAGCAAAATTATTAAATGATTCTTAGTCTATGTTGTACAGCATTTATATTAATAATCTTTTTGGAAAATATGGAATAACCATCAGTAATAAGAGTAAAATAATGTTTATTTTTAATTAATATTAATTAATGCTAATAAAACAAATAATGATTAGGAGATGTAAGGAGCAGAATCTAGGTGCTGCTTATTATGTGATTATAGTTTCTTATATTTTTTAGCTTTGGTCCAAGGCAACCACAATCAGAAAGGTTAGAGATGGAGACCGTACATGAATCTACCTCTAGTTGTTGAAGTTCTTCCTCCTCCTGTAGTAACGGGTTGGAAAAACAGTGTTGGTTAAGATGTGATTGTCAAGTATTGAAGAATAGAGTACAAACACACACAGACACACACATATCCAACTGGAGGAAAAGAGTCATGCTGAAATAAAGGACTTTTAGGCAGGATTGGTCACCGTGAGGACACTATAGAAAAAATGGAAGTGGGGCATGTTTAATGAAGGTAAAAATGAGAAAAGCATTATTAAGAGGAAAACCAGACAACAGCGACCACAGATTGTTGAGCAGTCTTGGGCATAAATTCCACCTGCACTGCAACAGTTAATAACATAATGTGTTGTGTGTGTGTGTGTGTGTGTGTGTGGTTTGTGACATCCTGGATCAGTGGCGTAACTAGGAAAGCTATATAAAAGCAATGTGCAGCAATGGCAGGGCAGTGTGGTGGGGGGTTGAGTTCACCCGATAAGGTGTTGATGTTTTCTTAGTGAAGAATTAATTTACATTTTCATCATTTAGCAGACGCCTTTACCCGAAGCGACTTACAGTACTGTGACAGTATACAGTATAGTCTAAGCAATTAAGGGTCAATGGCTTTGCTCAAGGGCCCAGCAGTGACAGCCTGGCAGTGGTGGGGCTTGAACCAGTGATCTTTTGATTACTAGTCCAGTAGGCTACCACTAGGCTACAACTGCCTAGTGTAACTCTTTCCAGACTGGTAGATCCTTTGTTTAGCATCTGAATTTGAATCTGTATTTGTGGCAGCCTGCTTCCCACTGCCAGGCAAGTTCTATTTAAATGTTGTTTAGATTCGTCATGTCTGACAGTAATCCTGCCTGGTCTATGGCTAGTGGAATTGAACCCAATTGTTAATTGAATTTGGTTGACTGGTGGCTCGGTGGGTAGCACTGGGTTTGATCCCCAGGTGGGCTGGTCTGGGTCCTTTCTGTGTGGAGTTTGCATCTCTCGTGTCTCTTGGGTTTCCTCCCACAGTCCAAAGACATGCAAGTGAAGTAAATTAAGTTGGAGATACAAAATTGTCCATGAACTGATGAATGTTGTGTAATGAGTAACTACCGTTTCTGTCATGAATGTAACCAAAGTGTAAAACATGACGTTAAAATCCTAATAAATAAATGAATAAGTTAATGATAATACTATAATTTCTATATAATTTTAGTTTGGTCCAAGTCAACCACAATCAGAAAGGTGAGAGATGAAGACTGATGATTAGGGAAAAACAATGAGAGGTAGAGAGGGAGACCATAAACAAATCTACCTCTAGTTCTTGAAGTTCCTCCTCCTCCTGTTGTAACGGGTTGGAAAAACAGTGGCGGTTAAAATGCATTTGTCAAGTACTGGATAGAAGAAAGAATAAATACACACACACAGAGAGACACACAGACACACACACATATCCAACTGGAGAAACAGAGCCATGCTAAAATAAAGGATGGGTGCAGAACTAGAACTAGAAAAAAGGAGGTTAGAGAAAAGGAATACAAATGCCTTTGGTTACTACTGTGAAGCAAACCCACACATTTTGGGAATATAAATAAACCCCATTAGGAGATAGCAAAATCCATGTTACCTCAGACTCTAATTCTTCTTCATGCTGGAGAGAAGTATGTAAAGAGCAATGTAAATTACATTATATGTAAATATACACTAATTAGCCAACTGTCCATTTTATCAGCTCCACTTACCCTAAAGAAGCACTATCACTTGCCTGCTTTCACCCTGTTCGTCAATGGTCAGGACCCTCCAAGGACCACTACAGAGCAGGTAATATTTGGGTGGTGGGTCATTCTCAGCATTGCAGTGACACTGAGTTTTTAAACACCGTGTCCACTCACTGTCCAGTCTTTTAGACACTCTTACCTAGTTGGTCCACCTTGTAGATGTAAAGTCAGAGACGATCGCTCATCTATTGCTGCTGTCTGAGTTGGTCATCTTGTAGACCTTCATCAGTGGTCACAGGTGGCGCTGTTGGCTGGATATTTTAGGTTGGTGGATTATTCTCATTCCAGCAGTGACAGTGAGGTGTTTAAAAACTCCAGCAGCGCTGCTGTGTCTTATCCACTCATACAAGCACAACACACACTAACACACCACCACCATGTCAGTGTCACTGCAGTGCTGAGAATGATCCACCACCTAAATATTACCTGCTCTGTGGTGGTACTGGGAGAGTCCTGACCATTGAAGAACAGCATGAAAGGGGGCTAACAAAGCATGCAGAAAAAAATGGATGGACTACAGTCAGTAATTGTAGAATTCCAAAGTGCTTCTATATGGTAAGTGGGGCTGATGAAATGGACAGTGAGTGTAGAAACAAGGAGGTGGTTTTAATGAAGTCCATTGATTATTTCAACAGTTGCAAAACTACAACGATGAGCGTTTTTAATTCCCAAACCATTAAACCAGTCTCAGTAATAGGAAAAGTGATGAGGCACAGGGGTAATAAACTGTTATGAACTTTTTAAAAATGTGTTGCAGGCATCAAACTCAAAATGTAGTCATGATTGGCTAACGTCTAAGGGGATGCGATGGCTGAAACAACCCAGCTATTGGGAGGTGGACTTGTCAGTGCCCTGGTGTAAATGATCTGGTGTAAAAACTGTGCTGTGGCGACCCCTAAACACGGTCATGACCAAATTACTCTCTAAAAGTAAAAGGTATCAAGATAACTTACGTTTCCAGCTTCATCTTCAACTGCACCTTCCTACCGAATGACAAAATAAAACATAACAGGCATGTGTATATGTGGCAAGACCTTGAAATTCTTATATCTAACTGCTTACCAGGTACATGGAAAATGTATTTAGTAGTATAATACAACATACTATTACATCTAACAAAGGTGGGTCTATAATTACTTGATAAAACTCACTAATGACTTACTATAAGCATATTGTATTGTTTATTTGATCTCTTAATAAATCATTCCCCATTTGTATGGTTTCTGTAGAGGACTTTTAAACTTTTAGTTAAATTAAATAATGAAGTGTTTATTTTTGAGTGGGAAATACATAACGACTAGACTCGATTGCAAAAGAACCAGTCGTGTAGTGTGAACTTGGCATAAAGATAATCGATCCGTAATCAACAGCTGGACTGCTTGTGACTGCTATCACAATTTTCAGACAATCACTACCACAGACTGAAGGATACTGAAGGATGATAAACTAATTAATTCATTTTATTTGTACATATCTGGTATCTGTTTATTCAATCAAATCAATCGAATTCTGTAATATTTAGCGAGTTTTTTTAATTGTCACTGTTGCCCTCGGGTTGCTCATTAAAGATTTCTGGTCCTGAAACCAGAAATCTCTAGCTTTGATGCAGTGTCTAAAGTAATAAATGAATAAGTAATAAAAAGATACCAAATACATCCCTAAGTTTCCTGAGTGGAACAATACAGGGTTAGGGTTAGGGTTAGGGTTAGGGTTAGTATCAAAAGTATGACACACTGACACATAAAATAATAAGAATAAAAGTTAAGGCATAAGTTTTACCTGTTCTTCCTCCTCTGCAGTGGGCATTTTCTATTGGAAAAAAAAAAGACATCATTCACATAAATGAACTGAATGAAATGAATTAATTATTGTTCTTCATATTTCAATACTAAATCATGCAAGGAAATTAATTGAGCACAATTGTGTGATTATAATCCATTAATACCAACAGCATTTCTATAGATTGAGATGAGAACTGTGTAAGTAAACCTAAAGGAAAAACAAATCCAGAATTGCAGAATTGAGTCAGAGGTTAGCAGATGAGTCTGGTGGAATCAAACCATAGGAGATCAAGGAGTGAAGAGAAGAAAGTATTAAATATGGAATGGATGAGAGGTTAAGGGGGTGAATCAGTGCACTACAAAGCATAGAATTACGCTTTCTTGTTCTTCCTCTTGTTGTGATTGTTCTTCTTCGTTATTGTTTTCCTCCACTGGTTCCTCTAACACATTTGTCTCTTCTTGTAACCCCTCCTCAGTAGCAGTATCTGTGTTTTCATTCGGTTCTTCCTCTGAAACACCTTTTTTCTAAGGGTAAAGAGGCCAATATGGTTTAAAAACACGCTTTGAGAAAATTATATGTGTCAGTTGTTGTTCTGTTGATATTAAGCACCACGACTGACAAATTAAATGATGCTAAATATCAAGTAGATCCATTTTAGTTATTCCACTCCATTCTAGGTAGTGAGTGTGGAGAAGAGAAATCCTTAATCGATAACAGTGGAGACCCTGGACGAACGTGTCTTCAGTGTTCTCAAGTAGCTTAACTACAGCAAAACAAAAGCCACAACATTAAAATACAAAAGAAAAATTCTACGTCAATTAATTAAAAATCGAAGTAAACTAGACAAATAACCCAAACCAAACTGTAATCCGCAGTACGAAGTGAGACCCAAGACTACAAAACCTTGGTGACCACATATGAAAAAAGGTACAAATTCAAGAAGAATCAAAAGAGTGTTTGGGTGCAACTTCACCAGCAACTCGGTCCACCAGTGAGTTACAACCCAAACTCTCACCATAGAACCAGACAAGAGAATCCAGCAAACCAGCAATGTCAGAAAAACAAAGTAAGTTGCAACACCACCCATGAACAAAACTAGCAATTAACATTCACATGCAATGAGAATAAAATGATGCTAATTATCAAGCGGATCAATCCAGTAAAAAGTGGGAGTATATTAGGGTTCAGGTCAAACAATAGAGACCCTGGACGAAAGTGTAATTGGGTGGTAAGTGTCTTAAGGTGTAACCTTGCACTTCCAACGTAGGGAAGTGAACCCCAATGTCAGGAAGCTTAACTACAGCAAAACAAGAGCCAAGACAACAAATGAATTAACAATGAATTAACAACATAATCAAAGTAAACTAGAGAAATAACCCAACCCAAACTGTAATCCGCAGTCTGAAGTGATACCCAAGACTGCAAAACACTGGTGACTACATATGAACAAAGGTACAAATTCAAGAAGAATTTAAAAAAATGATTGAGTGCAACTTCGCCAGCAACTCGGTCCACCAGTGAGTTACAACCCAAACCCTGGGTAATATATTCAATACTTAAATGACATAAAATTTACTACTGGTTCCAGATGCTGTAAACTACAAAAATTCTATTAATTTCCATCTTTAGAATTATAATTTTATGTTTTATCCAAGAGCTTGATCATAGTTTTATATTTTTAAAAAACTGTGTATGGGGCTGCATTGATACAGGCTCAAAGTCATTGTGCTGGAATTGGGACCTGGGCATTGTAGAAAAGGATGAATGTTGACTGGTCCAAAGTATCCTGCTTTAAGCATGGTTAAGTATGTTGCCATCAATTACCTGCAGAAGAGTTGGCACTGTGCTGTAGAACAACGCACTGTAGAAAGATCCACCTCACAACCTAGTGAAGTTCATCAACCTGCTGGTAACATCCTGGTACCAGATACCACAGGTCGAGTCACATTATTATGATCACCAGCTAATAAACCGAGTAACCGGGCTTGGAGTGACTCAATAAGGTCCTTGTAGGTCGTCACAGGTATCTGAAGCCATGCTGACTGCAGTGCATCACACAGCTGATGGAGGGTGCATGGGGGAGGATCCATAGAGGGAACACGACCATCGAGATGGTCCCACAGATGCTTAGTTGAGTTTAAGTCTGGGGAATTAGGACGCCATGCTCTTCCAACCAATGTCTGACATTTCTTGCTGGAAAATCCCATCCGCCCCAGGGATGACAATTTTCCCCTTGGTACTTTCACCACTTTCAGCCTATTACACACCCTATATACCCATCAAGCCAGCTCACGAATCGTGACTTCCTTCATGAGCTACACGCTTCTGCTGTCAAAAGTAGGAAGGGATCATAATAATGTGACTCGACTGTGTACCAACCAAGTGCAAGTATTTAAACAAAAACTGGTCTGTTTGAATCACTAATAACAATTTAATTTTAAAAATTACCTTAAACCCAGGTGGAGAGGTCAGACCCAGGAATTCGTACACCGAGTTGTCTTCTTTGGCATCGAAGAATGTGTCATAGTCCTACAACATAGGATAAAAATTTTGGTTTTAATTTTCAGCATTTATCATCTACTTATACATTTATATTAAATACCCTATTATTACTTCTCAATCTTACATAGATATTTGCTCAACAGAAGCCGGTTTACCCATTAAGGCTCAGGTGGCGCAGCGGTAAAAACACACGCTGGAACCAGAGCTGGGATCTCGAATACATCGTATCAAATCTCAGCTCTGCCTGCCAGCTGCCAGCTGGGCTGAGCAGCCACATGAACATATCTGTTGTTCAGATGTGGGTGGGATTAAGCCGGATAGGGTCTCTCTCGCATAACTTATGCAATCACGATCTCTGCTGGCTGATTGATGGCGCCTGCACAGAGATGGGAAAAGAGTGCTCTCAGGGTGTGTCTCTCCGTACACAGTGCTGATCTGCACTGCACTCGTCAAAGTGTGGGTGATAAGATGCATACGGCTGCTGCCAACGTTTCGGAGGGGGCGTGGGTTAGCTTCGTTCTCCTCAATCAGAGTGGGGATCGGCATTGGTGGAGAGGAAGCATGACGCAATTGGGCAATTGGACGCGCTAAAAAGGAGAAAAATTGGGAGAAAATACATAATATATATATATATATATATAAAAGATGAATAAATCAATAAATCAATGCATTTTGGTGACGTCAACCAGTGAAAGAATTTAGAAAGAAAATAGAGAGCAAATGTAATCAACCCAAATTAATTTCTTCATACTAACCCCACAGTAGTTGTCCTCATTGAAGATCTGAGGTGGAAGTGGAATTCCGTTAGTGGGCTTCCTATCCCCAGGCACATTTTCTCGCATCCACATGCGATTCTCTTCATTTGAGGCGATATCTAGCTGTGCGTAATCGATTTTTAGGGCATTGAGAAACCCGACGACATCCTGCTGTTTCTTTTTGATCTGTGGGAATTAATAAAATGTTGCAGTTTCAAAAACCAGAATATAACATCATATTAGAATGAAAAATTAAAACCATATGATTAAAAATATGTAACATTTTTGTGTGTTTGTTTTCTATAAGAGGTAGAGCATTTCTGAGCATGGTGTGTTACAAAGCCGAGCTGTTTGAATGCCTTTATTTGTTCTTTATAAATATATAAATTCTTCCTTTACGTATCCCAGCTTGTTTAGAAGCTGGGGTCAGAGTGCAGGGTCAGCCGTTGTACGGCACCCCTGGAGCAGACAGGGTTAAGGGTCTTGTTCAAGGACCCAACAGTGGCTGCATGGCAGAGCTGGGATTCAAACTCTCAACCTTTCAGTTGATAGCTCAAAGCTCTACCCACTAGGCTACCACCGTGGAGACCATGCCAAGATGTAAGAAGTACGTTTTAAGATTAGCAATATTGTGTAGGGGCTGAATAATTGGGACATGTCAGTATTACCAATATATCTTGCAATGAATTATTTTCTTTGTTCATCTGCTGTATCATTGGATGGTTGGTTGGATGGATGGATGGATGGATGGATGGATGGAGAGACGGATGAACAGACGGATGAATGGATGGATAAATGGATGGATGGACGGACAGACGGCTGAATGGATGGATGAATGGATTGACAGTGGCTAAAAATACTTTACCAAAATGGACTTAATGTTTTCATGTTGTCAAGTCTCATTATTATTATGACCACCAACTAATATCCAGAGTAACCGCCGTGTGCAGCACGGACAGCAGCTAGACGGGCTGGGAGTGACTCAATAAGGTCCTGGTAGGTCGTCACAGGTATCTGGAGCCATGCTGACTGCAGTGTATCCCACAGCTGCTGCAGGGGGCGTTGGGGAGGTGGTCCTACAGATGCTCAATTGAGTTCACGTCTAAGGAATTAGGAGCCAGGGTAGTACTTGGAAGTCTTGGTCATGTTCTTCCAACCAGTGGATGGACGTCAGATACATGGATGGATGGATGGATGGATGGATGGATTTTCGGATGAATGGATGAATGGATGGATGGATGGATGGATGAATGAATAGATGGATGGAAAACATGAAACATGCAGTTGGATTTTGCAGCAGGACATTGATTCAAAGCACAAAAACAAGTCCACCTATGAACCTATGAGTTTTTTCACAGTAATGTGTAGTCATCAGTTATCAGCTATGTTTGTGTGTGTGAGTGTGTGTGTGTGTGTGTGGTGTGGAATGTGATCCCTGCTCGGCCTGAGAGATACAGTATAAGCAAAGTGGAGAGAGCTAAAACTGCACTGAGAGTACAACTCCAAAAATGTGGCGTGTACAACAACTACAGCACATTTAATATTTTATGATGCACTTTTTTCCATTATACTAAACAAAGTCAAGGATTTGTTTAGATATTCTCATTCCCATTTAAAATAGCAAACATTTAGTTTGGTGTGGGATGTCTGAACGTTTTAATGAGACCTTATATACTATACTCCAGACTGATGTGAACCTAAAGACGATCTCTTAAACACCAAAGCCAAATAATTTACAGTTTGTCCACAAGTAAAAATGATGCTCACTTACCGCTGTTGAACCTGAAGATGAAGCCAGAAAAACCTTAATAACCATTGTGAAGATTTAAAGCTGAAATTGTAACAGGTTCTCGTCAGCCACCCCCTTGGATAGAGTGCATAAAAAGCACTGAGGGTCTATTTCTGTCCGGCAGCTTCAAGTTGCCACCTTAAATGATTGGCAGCTTCAGCTGTCTGTTGGCATTAGGGTGGTGTAAGGCAGGCTCACATACAGAAATACAGTGTATCACAAAAGTGAGTACACCCCTCACATTTCTGCAAATATTTTATTATATCTTTTCATGGGACAACACTATAGAAATAAAACTTGGATATAACTTAGAGTAGTCAGTGTACAGCTTGTATAGCAGTGTAGATTTACTGTCTTCTGAAAATAACTCAACACACAGCCATTAATGTCTAAATAACTGGCAACATAAGTGAGTACACCCCACAGTGAACATGTCCAAATTGTGCCCAAAGTGTCAATATTTTGTGTGACCACCATTATTATCCAGCACTGCCTTAACCCTCCTGGGCATGGAATTCACCAGAGCTGCACAGGTTGCTACTGGAATCCTCTTCCACTCCTCCATGATGACATCACAGAGCTGGTGGATGTTAGACACCTTGAACTCCTCCACCTTCCACTTGAGGATGCGCCACAGGTGCTCAATTGGGTTTAGTCCATCACCTTTACCTTCAGCTTCCTCAGCAAGGCAGTTGTCATCTTGGAGGTTGTGTTTGGGGTCGTTATCCTGTTGGAAAACTGTCATGAGGCCCAGTTTTCGAAGGGAGGGGATCATGCTCTGTTTCAGAATGTCACAGTACATGTTGGAATTCATGTTTCCCTCAATGAACTGCAGCTCCCCAGTGCCAGCAACACTCATGCAGCCCAAGACCATGATGCTACCACCACCATGCTTGACTGTAGGCAAGATACAGTTGTCTTGGTACTTCTCACCAGGGCGCCGCCACACATGCTGGACACCATCTGAGCCAAACAAGTTTATCTTGGTCTCGTCAGACCACAGGGCATTCCAGTAATCCATGTTCTTGGACTGCTTGTCTTCAGCAAACTGTTTGCGGGCTTTCTTGTGCGTCAGCTTCCTTCTGGGATGACGACCATGCAGACCGAGTTGATGCAGTGTGCGGCGTATGGTCTGAGCACTGACAGGCTGACCTCCCACGTCTTCAACCTCTGCAGCAATGCTGGCAGCACTCATGTGTCTATTTTTTAAAGCCAACCTCTGGATATGACGCCGAACACGTGGACTCGACTTCTTTGGTCGACCCTGGCGAAGCCTGTTCCGAGTGGAACCTGTCCTGGAAAACCGCTGTATGACCTTGGCCACCATGCTGTAGCTCAGTTTCAGGGTGTTAGCAATCTTCTTATAGCCCAGGCCATCTTTGTGGAGAGCAACAATTCTATTTCTCACATCCTCAGAGAGTTCTTTGCCATGAGGTGCCATGTTGAATATCCAGTGGCCAGTATGAGAGAATTGTACCCAAAACACCAAATTTAACAGCCCTGCTCCCCATTTACACCTGGGACCTTGACACATGACACCAGGGAGGGACAACGACACATTTGGGCACAATTTGGACATGTTCACTGTGGGGTGTACTGACTTATGTTGCCAGCTATTTAGACATTAATGGCTGTGTGTTGAGTTATTTTCAGAAGACAGTAAATCTACACTGCTATACAAGCTGTACACTGACTACTCTAAGTTATATCCAAGTTTCATGTCTATAGTGTTGTCCCATGAAAAGATATAATGAAACATTTGCAGAAATGTGAGGGGTGTACTCACTTTTGTGATACACTGTAGCTGTAACAGTTAACAGTTAAGGGGTTGGCGCTGAGATAAAGCTGTTTTATATTGGGATTACTTTTTAATTCTTGAAATCAAAAACTCACACAATTGTTAACATACACCGATCAGCCATATCATTAAAACCAACTCCTTGTCCATTTTATCAGCTCCACGTACCATATAGAAGAACTTTGTAGTTGTACAATTACTGACTGTAGTCCATCTGTTTCCTTACATACTTTTTTAACCTGCTTTCACCCTGTTCTTCAATGGTCAGGACCCCCACAGGACCACTACAGAGCAGGTATTATTTAGGTGGTGGATCATTCTCAGCCCTGCAGTGACACTGACATGGTGGTGGTGGTGTGTTAGTGTGTGTTGTGCTGGTATGAGTGGATAAGACACAGCAATGCTGCTGGAGTTTTTAAACACCTCACTGTCACTGCTGGACTGAGAATAGTCCACCAACCAAAACCATCCAGCCGACAGCGCCCTGTGTCCACTGATGAAGATCTCAAAGATAGCCAACTCAAACAGTAGCAATAGATGAGCGATCGTCTTTGACTTTACATCTACAAGGTGAACCAGCTAGGTAGGAATGTCTAATAGAGTGGACAGTGAGTGGACACGAGATTTAAAAACTCCAGCAGCGCTGCTGTGTCTGATCCACTCATACCAGCACAAATCTTGGTTGGTTTAAATTCTGCTAGTCTCAATCATTACACTTGGGGGCAGTGTTTAGAAAAGAAAACGTATTTAACACTTGTTTTTTATAATGCAGAACCTTATACATTTTAAAATGTAAATATAATACAACACATAACATGAGGCATAGAAAAAGTGCAATCAATACCAAGAATCTAACTGTTTAATGGTATTTAATATAGCTCCATAATATTATTCCATGGCATAGCATTGTTTTATAATAGATTGGAGGATATCAAGCAACTAAAAAATAGAAGCTTTTTATTTTATATATATAAAACAAGGGAATTTCATGTAATTTCAACATATAATTGATCAATAAATAATTATCTTAACCCGTATGTGCCTTAAATTTAATTCTACCTCCGTGAAAATGCACCAATATTCACATTATTTTGTGTAACTATTTATAATATATATCATTTCTGCAAAGTTCATATCTGTAATTCCATCCATCTTCTCCACACCGTCTTATCGTTGCTATGGTGATGGGAGCATCCACCAATCAGCTGTTTGATTGTGCCCATTAAGAAACAGCCAATCAGAACTCAGGAGGCGGGACTTTAACGTTAAACGTTCTAAAAGCTTATAAGGCTTAATTGCAGCGTTCGGTTCGATTCGGTTCTCCCCGGTGGCTCAGTTGGATAAGTCGCATCGCTTGAAGCAGAGAAGGCGCAATGCGTCCTGGGTTCGAATCCCGGCGCGCACCAAAGGTTCCGGGGACATCTGTGCTTGAGTAGCCGATATTAGTCCCTCCCTAACGGGGAGAAGCTGCAGAGTTAATAGTGGAAATCTCGACGGTGGCCGGAGGTGCTGACCTGAGCTTCATGTTCACCGCACCGACTGATTCACCGCTGAGAACCTTTTATATTCATCATGATCTTATATTTATATTTAACTTCACTTAGTTCATATTTATGTTGTATTTTTCCCGGATGTATTTTTATTGTAAACATAAGAAAACAGCTCTTTTTTCATATTAAAAGTTTGAGAATTTACAGCACTATTAATATCTGTACATGTATTTTAATAACAATATAGTTCAAGAGGCAGGTTTACTCGCTTCTGATTGGCTGACATGAGAATTAAAGTAAAAGCACACGTTTTCTAGTCTGCGCATAATACACCTCAGATTTACACATACAGGTTCCTTCAGAATTAGTTAACATAATAAAGAAACAAATGAATAATTAATGAATTATGACAGTTTTTGTAATATATAAAATGCGATAAAATTATTCCAATGTTATTCATTATCTTTATTTTATTTATTATTATTATTACTGTTAATAATAATAATAATAATAATAATAATACTGATTTCATTAACATAATAAAGAAACAAATTAATAATTAGTTAATAATGACAGTTTTTTGTAATATATAAAATGCGATAAAACCATTACAAGAAATCTGTTATTTATTATTTTTATTGTATTATTATTAATAATAAGAAGAATAACAATAATAATAATAATTTAATTAACATAATAAAGAAACGAATGAATAATTATTGAATTATGACATTTTTTGCAATATATAAAATGTAAAACTATACGCTCGATGGCACAGTAATCAATTTTGCTAGTCCACACAAATGATCCTGACCAGGTTATATTTGTTGATGAAAAATGTAATAAATATTATTAATAATAATAATAATAATTTGTAGTAGTATGTTTAATACTTGTTGTATACTAGTGAGATAATGCTGTGTTGTAGTACAGTACAGTACAACTAGACACCTTGTGTGAGCGCGTGCGCGTGCCTGCGCGTGCCCGCGCGCGCGCGCGCGCGTGTTCCAGCGTTTGACGTGCACAGTGAGGCTGCGCGTGCCCGCTGGAGAGAGCTGACAGGTTTTACGTCTCCTCTTGTTCCCTCCTACCACCGTACCACGTCAAACATCTCTCCATCATCATCATCATCATCATCTCCGCTTCACCTCACCAACACAGAAGCCGTCGTTCCGTCCAGCACCAGCACCCCAAACCCCCCAAAAACCACCCGGCGGAATGGATTAGTACCAGGGCGTGTGATGGATGTATAAAGCAGGAATGGATTCCCGGTACCTGCTCCTCTCTCTGCTCGCACTTCAAGTGCGTCTCAGCGTCGCGGGGGATCGTAAATTCGGTACGTGCTTCGTGTACTACTTCAGGGCCTGTGTGTTTGTTTTAATCCATTCATTTAAAGCTCAATGCACGTATTATTATTATTATTATTATTACCTTCTATCAGTTATATCACCGCGAGCTTTTCCTCACGAGCTGTTGGTTGGTTCTCGTGCAGGACTGTGTGCACGTTCATTATCTCATTCCACTGTACGTGTCCGGTGCATCCGCTGCATTACACTGGAGATCATCAAAACAAACCCATTAAGCATGTGGGTTATTGCATTACTCTGATGATGCACATCCATCTGGCTTAATTATTCCTGATTAGCGTCCAGTATCATGTACATTGGTGTTGTACATACAGAGCTTCATTCTCAATCTCAGTCATTACATAATGCACTGGGAACACACCGATGCACCACTAATGGTCCCAGTTATATTAAGATGTAGATGCAAAAAAGCTGGAACATGAACTCACCACAGAGATGTACACCAAACACATTGCATATCATCATGTCACAGCAAGAAGGTCCTGGGTTCGATCCCTAATGGGGCGGTCCGGGTCCTTTCTGTGTGGGGTTTGCACGTTCTCCCCGTGTTTTCCACGTTCTCCCCGTGTTTTCCTCCGGGAGCTCCGGTTTCCTCCCACAGTCCAAAAACATGCAGTCAGGTTAATTGGAGACACTGAATTGCCCTATAAGTGAATGGGTGTGTGGGTGTGTCTGCCCTGCGATGGACTGGCGTCCCGTCCAGGGTGTTACTGTGTGCCTTGCGCCCATTGAAAAGCAGATAAGAAAATGAATAAATGAATGTGGTTATTGCATTACTCTGATGATGCACATCCAGCTGGCTTAATTATTCCTGATTAGCGTCCAGTATCATGTACATTGGTGTTGTACATACAGAGCTTCATTCTCAATCTCAGTCATTACATAATGCACTGGGAACACACCGATGCACCACTAACAGTCCCAGTTATATTAAGGTGTAGATGGAAAAAGCTGGTACATGAACACACGAGTAACTACTGTGTCTGTCAGGGCGGCACGGTGGCTTAGTGGGTAGCACTGTTGCCTCACAGCAAGAAGGTCCTGGGTTTGATCCCCAGGCGGGGCGGTCTGGGTCCTTTGCATGTTCTCCCCGTGTCTGTGTGGTTTTCCTGCGGGAGCTCCGGTTGCCTCCCACAGTCCAAAAACATGCAGTCAGGTTAATATATGTGTGTGTGTGTCTGCCCTGCGATGGACTGGCGTCCTGTCCAGGGTGTGCCTTGCGCCCATTGAAAAGCTGGGATAGGCTCCAGCACCCTAATTATAAGCACCCTAATTATAAGCGGATAAGAAAATGAATGAATGAATGTGGTTATTGCATCACTCTGTGCACAGACTGATGCACAGGGGCGTAACTACAGGGGGACAGGGGGGCAGGTGCGCCTCACAGCAAGAAGGTCCTGGGTTCGATCCCCAGGCGGGGCGGTCCGAGTCCTTTCTGTGTGGAGTTTGCATGTTTTCCCCGTGTCTGCGTGGGTTTCCTCCGGGAGCTCCGGTTTCCTCCCACAGTCCAAAGACGTACAAGTGAGGTGACCAGTCCCAGTTATATTAAGATGTAGATGGAAAAAGCTGGTACATGAACACATCCCAGAGTTCTACATCCAGCACATTAACTTGAAATGTTTAGATGGTGGCACTGTCGCCTCACAGCAAGAAGGTCCTGGGTTCGATCCACAGGTGTGGCGGTCTGGGTCCTTTCCGTGTGGAGTTTGCATGTTCTCCCCCTTTCATCTCACAGTGTATGGCCAAAGTATGCATGCATCTGTCCTAATGGTAGAGTGTAAAAATCCATTTTCATAAATAAATAATTAGCTTCCAACTTTGCGGGAACAATTTAGAAAAATGTCTTTCCTGTTTACGCACAAGTGGGCATCCGTGCACAAAGTAAGCTTCATCAAAACATGATTTAATTAGTTTGGCCTGTAGGTAAATGGCAAACCATTTTTCTCCAGCCAATCAGTTCCTAACCTCAGTGAGCACTTATTCCCCTCAGGCATACTCAAAACTCCCATGAAAAGCCTCTTTAGCAGAGGGGTGGTTGTCGTAGCTGCAAAAGGGAGGCAAATTATTTTCCATATTTATGCTTATGGTTTTGTAATGGGATGACAAACAAGCTTATGGGGAAGGTTCCTACATGTTTAAGTAAGACAAAGACGGCTACACAGTGCAAGTGCTAGACTGGGCTGCCTGCAGTACACACCTGTCTACTAGTAAAAACACATGAAGCCTTCTAAGAACCAATATAGGACAAATGAAATCCCAGACTGCTGAGCAAATGTTATATCAAGAAAGAATTAGGAAAACGTGTTACTTTAGCTCTTGATGCATGCTCAGTAATCCAGGTACACAAATCCACAAAGTTGAATCAGTTCATCTGGACACAAGTTTGTTGTAGAGATACGTTTCGCCACTTCAGTCCGAGCTGGTGGTGGATACCCCAACCTTACATGCAGCCGATTTGCATAACGACCGACCACCACCCATTGCATGACAATGGAACCGGTGATCAGGTCCATACGCAAATCACAATGACCACATGTGTGCCTTTCACACATGATTGGGGTAAAGCTCCTATTACGTCGTTGTAAGATGGTGAGAGATGTACTTCAGAGATGGTCGTTCCCTCTTCACTTGACTCCCCATTCAAACCAGCGTTCCCCCTTGTCAAGGATCTGCACGTCTTCATCATTAAATGAGTGGCCGCTGGCTTGCAGGTGAGTGTAAATCACGGAGTCCTGGCCAGAAGAGGTCGATCTTCTATGTTGGGCCATCCGTTTAACCAGTGGCTGTTTAGTCTCCAAACGATTACAGAACATTGGGCCTTGCTCAAGGGCCCAACAGCAGCAACCTGGCAGTGGTGAGGCTTGAACCAGCGACCTTCTGATTACTAATCCAGTACCGTAGCCTGGTGGTTAAGGTACCGGACTAGTAATCAGAAGGTCGCTGGTTCACCCCACCACTGCCAGGTTGCTGCTGTTGGGCCCTTGAGCAAAGCCCTTAACCTTCAATTGCTCAAACTGTAACTGTAATGTAAGTTGCTTTGATAAAGGCGTCTGCTAAATGCTGAAAATGTAAATGTAACATTATTCAAAGACAAAATAATGTAACACCGTAGTAAAAGCTTCTTTATGTGGACTCATGAGTCAAAGGTAAAAGTTCCACCATATGTACCAACAGTCAAACATGGAACTGCTTTGCTTCTGCTGGACCCGGACGACCTGTCACAATGAACAGGAACCATGGAACCATGAATTCTGCTCTCTATCAGACAATCCTAAAGCAGAATGTCTTCCAGTGAGTCTGTGACCTAATGCTCAAGCGCAGTTGGGTTATGCAGTAGGGCAATGATCCAAACCACAAGCAAGTCCAACTCTGAATGGGTTACAAAAAGAAAATGGTTTTGGATCGGCCTGGATGGTCTGAATTCCGTTGTGACAAGACTGTGGCAGGACTTTAAACAGCCAGTTCATGCTTGAGAACCCTTCAATGTAGCTGCAGAGCGTAGCACAACCAGTTATTAGGTTTAGGAAGACAAATAATTAATCTTTATCTCTAATAATGAAAGCATCTGTTGTTGTGTTTATTTGTGTTGTGTTTACCTTATATTAGAATGGGCTGGAAGATCTAAGACAATAGCAATTTTTTCACATCACTCTTATTATACAGGCCAAAATGGATTTGCAAATAATCTGTCTGATTTGATTTATTTTTTCCTTCTGTTTCTTGGTCTGTGTGTATGTGCTCTTGACAACTATTCAGATTCACAATCCCAGCTGCTATAAACGTTACTCTGTCAACCCGGGGCATCCCATAACCATAGCAACAGGTTTAAACATCATTAATTCATGAAGATAGCTGGTGACAAAGAGCAAGACTCAGATCAGGCCATTAGGGCTCTTTCTGAAACATTTGCAGCTTATACAACAAACACATGGACATGAAATACACACTAGGGTATATTGTGAACAGTATTTGTACAGTATGCTGTGAAGGAATAACATTAAAACCACCTCCTTGTTTCTACACTCACTGTCCATTTTATCTGCTCCACTTACCATATAGAAGCACTTTGTAGTTGTACAATTACTGACTGTAGTCCATCTGTTTCTCTGCATGCTTTGTTAGCCTCCTTTCATGCTGTTCTTCAATGGTCAGGACCCCCCACAGAGCAGGTAATATTTAGGTGGTGGATCATTCTCAGCACTGCAGTGACACTGACATGGTGGTGGTGTGTTAGTGTGTGTTGTGCTGGTATGAGTGGATCAACACCTCACTGTCACTGCTGGACTGAGAATAGTCCACCAACCAAAAACATCCAGCCAACAGCGCCCCGTGGGCAGCGTCCTGTGACCACTGATGAAGATCTAGAAGATGACCGACTCAAACAGCAGCAATAGATGAGCGACTTTACATCTACAAGGTGGACCAACTAGTTAGGAGTGTCTAATAGAGTGGACAGTGAGTGGACACGGTATTTAAAAACTCCAGCAGCGCTGCTGTGTCTGATCCACTCATACCAGCACAACACACATTAACACACCAGCACCATGTCAGTGTCACGGCAGTACTGAGAATGATCCACCACCTAAATAATACCTGCTCTGTAGTGGTCCTGGGAGAGTCAGTTATTGTAGAACTACAAAGTGCTTCTATATGGTAAGTGGAGCTGATAAAATGGACAGTGAGTGTAGAAACAAAAGAGGTGGTTTTAATGTTATGGCTGATGAGTGTAGATACACAAGGGATCTTCAAAAAGTTTCCACACTTTTATATTCTGGTTGGAAACCGTGAGGGAGGAGTAGTAATCGGTCATGTCTGAGAGACGCTTATAGTCCGGATTTAGCAGCATCTGATTAAGCTCAGAGAAGCTTTAAGGGGAAGAAGATTTTCATGTGATGATGATGTGAAAGCAGTGGCGCATCAGTGGCTACGCGCTCAACCAAAAACATCTTTTGCCATTAAAAAGCTTCTTTTTTTCCCCCTTCTTTTTATAGGCTGCCTGTTTGAGAAGGATCTCTGTAAGAACTATGAGATTTGTTTCAATGGTAAGACACACACACAAATACACACACACACAAATAGAATAATATTGCATTATTAAAACACAGAAGTAGGACAGTCTTAGGATACTATTTTATAATGTTCTTATATAATGTTCATGTTTACACACAAATAAGGTGTCTATAGGAGCCTTTTAATGCTTTCTTAAATTAAATGTCAATCTGCTATGAGAAAACATAAAAAAACCCACTTATAAATCAGCTGTATCAAGCTAATTCTGGAACAGACTGCGAAAATCTCTTCGGGTGAATCCGACCCCCACAGTGGATTACTATCGGCGAGCTTTCTTTTATACCGAGCAAATCGTTTAACAGAGCTTTCAGTCGAAACGAAAAGTGGTGGGATTGGTTTCTATATCAACGAAAGCTGTACAGTAACGTCAGTATTAAACAAACACCGCAGCCCGGATTTAGAAAGACTATTTATTAACTCGAAAAGTGTTTTATTCACCGCTGGAGTCGGTGTTTACTGGGGATGCACCGATCCAACTTTTTCAGTTCCGATACCGATCCGATACATATACTTTGCATATCGGTCGATACCCGATACCGATCCGATACCATTGTTGAATTAATAAACCGTATACTTTATCATGTGGGAAAGACTTAAGGCACCAGGATTGACTTAAACATTACTAAGTTTGCAAAACAAAATATAATTAACACAGATATAAATGTACTGAACTGCTATTTATTTGTCAATGAAATAATAAACAATTGTGCAGGACCTTGGCACAGCATTCAAATTCAAAATAAAAAAGGCAAACTTCTTAAAATATTTTAAATTAAATTAAATGTATCAGCTGAAACTGAAGTAGTTACACAAACAGTAATCAATCTTATTTTTTAAATATGTACTGTAGTGTAAACAGTAATTCAAAATAAAATGATGCCATCGAACTTGTTGGCATAGCAAGCGTGAAATACCTCCATGCACCTGACTCTTTGGCTCGCTCCATGTTGTTGTTCCTGTTTGTGTTCTACGCCATACGTCAGCAGCACGTCCTGTATGGGCTTAGCACGCTTCGCAGACGTGAACGTAAAATGAACGTATCGGCCCCATGGATCGGCCTAATTATCCGATACCCGATCTATCTCATCTTGGTAATATCGGGACCGATATCCGATCCTAATATCGGCTCGGTGCATCCCTAGTGTTTACATCCCACCACCCAGGCCAGTGTGGATGACGTACAGAAAAACCTGGCTGACCAGAAAAACCTGTTTGAAGCAGAAACATCCCAGACTCATTTTTTATAATCCTTGAAGACCATGAACTACCAAATGCTAAAAGGAGAGATCAGAGTGGCCAAAACAGCTCGCCTGAAAAGCTAAAAATCAAGTTTTCAGCCAATGACTTTACATCCGTGTGGAGAAGCCTGCAGTACATCACTTACCACAGTAGGACCACCCAACTCTACTGAGGCAAACAGAGATCTGGGTGACGACCTTATCTCTTCTACTCCAGGTTTGAGAACGAAAAACATGTTTTCAGCCAACGACAGGCCTGCAAGACATAGCTAACATCCTGGAACTGAACACACTCAAGACTGTGGAGATGATAGTGGATTTTAGAAGACAACCCTTAATGGTGCTACCATCTCCCTAAACCTGAAGAGGGAAACCAACATCAACTCCATCCTCAAAAAGACCCACTAGAGGATGTATGAATAAAACAGCTGTGGCAAGTGAGGTAGCATGGTCAGCCACAAGTGCTGTTAATGCTATTCTACACTGCTGACACAAAACAGGACAGAAGCAGACTGAACCAAGCTTTGGGGACAGTGGAGAAAATCATCTCTGCCCTCCCGGCCCACCTTCCAGTTGCAATTGACACAATGTAATTCAGAAATTCAGAAAACAATAAATTGTATTAAACAAGCTACACAGATGAGGCATAACATTATGACCTCTGACAGGTAAAGTAAATAACACGGCACCTGTTAGTGGGTAGGATATATTAGGCAGCAAGTGGACATTTTATCCACAAAGTTGATGTGGAGCAAAAAAAAATGAACAAGCATAAGGATTTGAGCGAGTTTGACGAGGGCCAAATTGTGCATCTCTAAAACTGCAGGTCCCGGTCTGCAGTGGTCAGTATCTATCAAAAGTGGTCCAAGGAAGGAACAGCGGTAAATCGGCGACTTGGTCAGTGGCAGCCAAGGCTCATTGATGCACGTGTGGTCCGATCCAACAGACGACCTACTGTAGCTCAGATTGCTAAAGAATTTAATGCTGGTTCTGATAGAAAGGTGCCAGAATACAAAGTGCATCACAGTTTGTTGCATGTGGGGCTGAATAGCTGCAGACCAGAAGAGGGACCAACACAATATTAGGAAGGTGGTCATAATGTTATACCTGATGTACATATCAACTAATATTAACATACAGTGCCTTATCTGGCTTGCACAACTGCAACCTTAACTAATATGTGACCAATAATTGAAGTGAAGGCAGGCAGACGAGAACAGAAACGGTATGGTCCACTTTAGACTTTAGGGGTGTCCAAAATTGGATTCTTCAAGGAATGTGGAAGATTTGATTCAGATTCAGATCCACTGTTTTCATTCAATTGATACAGAAATGAAACAGCTTGTAGGCCAATAATGCTGATGTCAACATAGTTAATTTAATGAACCCAACCAGTTTCATGTTGGATTAGTGACTATGTAAAGTCTATAAGCATGAATGATACAAAGCCATACCTACAAAAGGCAGCCAGTAATTACCCAGGCTTCAAGTGTGACTGTATGTGTGTTTACATATGCATATTTGTGCCTGGATGGTTTCCTCTTACACGATGTTGATTTACTGGGTGTGACCAAACACTATCAACCTCAAAGCTTGCTTTTCCAGATCACTACTTTAGACTTAAGCTCATTCAGAGCTGTTTATTACCTATCACTGTTGTTCTCATTTTGGCAGTTTAACAGTTTGAGTCTAAACTGACTATCAGTATATCACATGTAAACAACTTTATTGAACTATTTGCACGATATTACAGACAGCAATGTGCAGGGAAGCGTATAATAATAATAATATATCATAATAATAATTTTCACCACAGAGTCAGAACTGGATTTAAGGCCAGGGCTATTTTAGATCCAAAGGGATAAACGCGACACTACGATCAGCACGCCAGCTACTCGATCCATCAATGTACCAATGCACAATCAGAGTCTGATGCTTCTCCTTTGGCCCTAAATAAATAGAAAAATCAAATCAAATCAAAATATGACTTGGTAACTACGTGGGGTTTGATTGCTGCTGTCTAGTTAAGGTGTCTACATTAATCATGGAGGATTCACAGGCATTGCAGGACCTGCTGTGTCCGGGGGGGGTGCTAATATGGGTCTCTCCTCAGCCGGCGTGACGTTGGTGGATGTGGCAGAGGAGTTAAAACAACTAGATAAGGAAAATGGGGGGAAACACCCCCCTTAAAAAATAAACAATACCCTTTGTGTATGTTGCTTACATTTACATAAAATATAAAAATGCCTTTATTTGTCATATATACTGTATATATGTACATTTGTATAGTACTATACATTTC
Source organism: Trichomycterus rosablanca (assembly GCF_030014385.1). NCBI lineage: Eukaryota > Metazoa > Chordata > Actinopteri > Siluriformes > Trichomycteridae > Trichomycterus > Trichomycterus rosablanca. The sequence continues at coordinate 5,328,842 of NC_086012.1, forward strand.
TTTTACTGCTTCCAGCTTGTCTGGAAGCTAGAGCACTGACTTGCCAATGTACAGCAGCTTGGAACTGTGAGGATTAAGGGCTTTGCTCATGGGCCCAACAGTGGCTGCTTAGCAGAGCCAGGATTCAAACTCACAACCTTCTATATGATTGATAGTTCCTCTAAAAATAAGTGTCATTAGTTGTAACACACTGGAAAAGTACCCTTGTCCCAAGTTATTTGGAAGTGCTACATATCCTGTCTATACGTTTTTTTCTTTTCTCTTTTTCTCAGATTTTTTCCCCAAAATTACCAACAATTACCCTAGTTGTGTTACGTTTCACCTCTACCGATACAACCCTCCACTGCTGACTGAGGAGCTACGCAACTGACACGCCCCCTCCGACACGTGTGCAGTACCGACTGCCTCTTTTCACCTGCACGAGGCGAGTTCATATGCTGATCAGGGTGTGTCTCTCCGTGCACAAGGCTGATCCGCATATGAACTCGCCTCGTGCAGGTGAAAAGAGGCCAACTCTTTTTTTATTCCACAACTCTGTGCAGGCACCATCAATCAGCCAATCAGTCAGCCAACAGAGGTCGTAATTGCTTGTTATGAGGAACCCTGGTCCGGCTTTCCCATCCCTGAACAACGGCCAATCGTTGTTCATGTGGCCGCCCAGCCCAGCCGGATGGCAGAGCTGAGATTCGATACGATGTATTCGAGATCCCAGGTCTGGTGTGCTAGCGTATTTTACCGCTGCGCCCCCTGAGCGGCCTGTCTGTACTTTTTAAATAAACATTTGTCCTATTGTCCTAATTTTGGAACTGGGGTTGTTGATAAATGTTTTCTTATTGGCTGCTTTTTAATGCATTTAAAAACAGACGTGGACGTAGTATCGGGTCAGGCAGATGTCCTTTCCCCTAATTTCCCTGAACTCAACCAGCTGCCCGTGCCTTGGTTGCCCCTGGCAACGGCTGTAATTAGGCCTTCGGCTGTTTCACAGATACAAATACAGAGACAGGAAACAAGCGTTTAATCACATTTATTTTTGCTGCTTTTATTCTTCCAGTGTGTATATTTACTTCAGATTTACACATTTAATATATTTTAACTTAACGTTAACAAAAAAAAGTACTTTCAAAAAAAAGAATGGACTTGCATTTTATGTGTAATGTTTTTTGCACATTTATACTGTTTAGCACATTATGGTTCAAATTACAGTGGAAATTGGGCTGTCTGACCCTCCTAATTAATACTTATACTCCCCAAACATGAGCAGTTTGATGTTAGCGTTCATCAATATGCAGTCGACATAATTTAATTTAGCAACTCAAACAAGCATTCAAGCACATTCGTTTTTGCTATTTTATTCTTCCAGTGCTTATATGTACCTCAAATATACAAATATATACAGTATATTATGTATTTTAGCTTCTATTTCAGTGTTTTTTCTGTTCCTTAAATTTCTTATCCGATTTCATGCTATTTTTCTATTTTCTGTATCTACAATTTTTTGTTTAGCACAGAATGGTTTGAATTACAGGGGGGAATGGGCTGTCTGACCCACCCAATTAGTACTTGGACCCCCCAAAAAATTTAAAAGCTTTGAGTACAGTTCAGGGAGGTCGATAGTTTGCTAAACTGGCTATATAACTTCAGGCTATATTTAACACATTAGTAAAAAAGTATGTAAAGTGTGCAATTTATTCTCTTAATGTATAATGTTATATATATATATATATATATATATATATATATATATATATATATATATATATATATATATTATGGCAAGCCAAACAGGAAATATATAGCAAACACTGATATATATGGAATGAAACTTGATATATATGGAATGAAATTGATATATATGGAATAAAACTGATATATATGTAGTGAAAATGATATTTATGGAATGAAAACTGATATATATGGGATGAAACTCCATATATATGTAATGAAATTGATATATATGGAATAAAAACTGATATACTGTATATGTAGTGAAAATGATATATATGGAATGAAAACCGATATATATGGAATGAAAACCGATATATATGGAATGAAAATGATATATATTAGATTAGATTAGATTAAACTTTATTGTCATTGTGCAAAGTACAAGTACAGAGCCAACAAAATGCAGTATCATCTAACCAGAAGTGCAAGATAGAGATTATTTACATATAATACAGTAAAAAGTGCAGTAGTGACCAGATAAGTGAAAATGAAAAAAAAAAATGGAAAATGAAAAAAATGGAATGAAATTGATATATATGGAATAAAAACTGATATATATGGAATAAAAACTGATATATATGGAACAAAAATTATATATATATATATATATATATTTATATATGGAATGAAAACTGATATATATGGAATGAAAACTGATATATATGGAATGGAAATGATATATATGGAATGAAACTCGTTATATATGGAATATATATACACATATATATGGTATTCATTTTCTTTTCTTTTTACTTACATTTTTTATTTTATTTCTTGTTTTTTTTATTTTCTATATATCTAATTATATATCTTATTAATACTGTTACTTCGAGATTACCATTAAAATGGTTCTTCATGGAAGTTGAAGTGTGTTTTCTAAGTCGTTGCCTTGATTAACCTTTTTTTTTGTAGTAGACACCAAAACTTAGCTTGGAGCCACATTTTGAGTCCATGGAGCGTCTCAACTTTCACCCAGTGGTGAAAAGATAAATACATTATACAGGTACATTACTGAATAAACAGTGTAATGGTGAATGTGAAAGTCCTTTAGGTTAATAAACGTTCTTTTCTCAAATCCAAAACTGCCACTTATTAGAAACCTGTTTGTGCATTCACACACCCTTTAACACATTCTGATTGGGGTTATTTAGATAGTATATCTACACAAAGTAAATACCCTGAGTGCTCCATAATCTTGATCTCTAGTGTTCGTTTTCCATCACCGCACAACACCTTCCTTGAGTTGTTCTCAAGGATAAAAAATACTGTTTCTATACTGTAAAGTGTGTGTTATGTTTCTGTTTGGAGCAAACACCAGTAAATCTGGCATCCCTCACTAGAATCAGCAGGTGGTTGTGTAATCTGTGGTAATTGTTGTCCTTGCTCCGCAGATGGCATGTTCGGTCGTTGCCAGGCAATAATGGGAGCGGATATGTACACATATGAGGTCACACCAGCAATCCTGCAGAGATTCCAAGCGTTACTCCGGAAGCTCTCACTTCAGGGTGAGTACGTCACAACGGAAGCAGACGATGGTGGGCAGTAAAATAACACTTTTTTTTTTTTTTACTCCTCCTTACTGCCACGATGACAAGCAGCCCCCATAGTGCAGTGCCTGAAATAGAACTGCTTTAGTGATGCACAAGCTGTAATGACGCATGAGCGTGAGCAATCAGACACAGTGCTTGTTTGTGACCTGCAGGAGATTGTTCTGGAAGGTTCGTAGGGATGTGCATGATGTTTTCCACTCTGTAACATAACCTTACCCTTTAAGTTAGTCAGTATTGCAAGTGGTAAATCTGCTGCTCAGTCTTCAGTTGCCATGGTCTGATTCTTATCTTCCTGATGTGCCATAGATTTCTAATAGGAGACAGATCTGCACACACACTCTTTGTCTACGAAACTACGCTGTTATAAAGTCTTGCTGAAATAACCTGGATGTCCCGGGAAAATATGTCTCTCTTAAATACTCATTACATTACTGTGAAAAAGTAATTGCCCCCTTTTCCTGTTGCAAGATGGAAAGAATGAAGGTAACTGAAGTCTGGCAGTAATCATACCTGGTTGTGGCTTTTGGAAATGACCCCCAACTGGCAAGTGAGGTTGTGTTTTTTCAGCCTTGCCCTACACAAGCGTAGATTATTCTGGATTCTTTGATATTTTTACAATATCATGTACGGTAGATGGTGAAAGCCGTAAATGAAAAGTAATTGCCCCCTAAATCTAATAACTGGTTTTGACATCTGCCAATCAGACGCCAAGTTTCTGGGTTTTGTAGTTCATTTGAAACTACAGTGGGTTGTTTTACTCTTCCTGAGAAAATCCTGCTTTTTGAGACTAGCATGGTTCACATTGCCTGACAGGTTCTATTCAAGTGATGTTTAGATTCCAAGTCTGGCAGTAATCATACCTGGTTGTTGTGGCTATTGGAAATGACCCCCAACTGGCAAGTGAGGTTGTGTTTTTTCAGCCTTGCCCTACACAAGCGTAGATTATTCTGGATTCTTTGATATTTTGACAATATCATGTACGGTAGATGGTGAAAGCCGTAAATGAAAAGTAATTGCCCCCTAAACCTAATAACTGGTTTTGACACCTGCCAATCAAAGGCCAAAGCTTCTGGGTTTTGTAGTTCATTTGAAACTACAGTGGGTTGTTTTACTCTTCCTGTTGCAAGATGGAAAGAACAAAGGTAACTGACCCGTTACAATGTCCTGCTTTTTGAGACTTGCATGGTTTACATTGCCTGACAGGTTCTATTTAAGTAAAGTTTAGATTTAACAAGTCTGGCAATAATCATACCTGGTGGTTGTGGCTATTGAAAATGACCCCCAACTGGCAAGTGAGGTTGTGTTGTTTCAGTTATGCCCTACACAAACTTAGATTTCTCGGGATTATTTGATGTTTTCACATTATTAAGAAACGTTGTTTTCGAAGTCATTTTAATTTTAAAAGTCATATTAAATAATTTGGTTGTGTTCTTCCAGGTCTGTCCTGGGATGATGATGTTACTCAGCAGGTTCTGTCTAAAGAAATATCTAAATTACGCCGGATCTCCTTAACACCACTTGACTCAAGGTAATACAAACACATCATTACAGAAAACATACTTATTTAATATGTGCATCTATCATTGCAATTATTAACTAATAGCCTGTAGTTGTTGAAATACAGCTTATAATCCTACACAAGGTATGTTAAGGTGTTTTCATGTAAACCAGGATGTTTCAACAACTGGGCTGCAAAGCGTTGGTTGTAGTTATCATTGGACATTATGCTAATTCTCTCGTTCTCTTTATATCCAGGCAAAATCTTCAGACAGATGGAAGACTGAAGGACAAAGTTAGCATGGGTCTGCCAAAGTATTTGCTGAATCAGGGTCTGCTGCCTAAAGTAGGTGGTCAGGTAGGACAGGAACATGTGTTTATTGGGACAGTATGGAAAATCCAATAAAATAAAAATGCAGTGTTCCTTCCTTACTTCACTGCAGACAGGATGAACCTGAGATATTTCATTTATTAATAAACATCCATTCCTGCATTTCAGGATCCATTACTGTAACACATTCCAAAAAAGTTGGGACAGTGAAGCATTTGCCACTTTGTACTGTTGCTGTTTCTTTTCACCACACTTAAAAGATGTTTTGGCACCGAGGAGACCAAGTGATTTATTGATTTAGCTTTTATTTTGTCTCGTTCTTTCTGCAAACACGTGTTAAGATGTGCAACAGTACGGGGTCGTCGTTGTCACATTTTTCCTTTCAAAATCCTCCACACGTTCTCTATTGGGGACAGGTCAGGACTGCTGGCAGGCTATTCCAGTACTCGTACCCTCTTCTGTACCCGCCATGCCTTTGTAATGTGTGCAGCATGTAGTTTTGCATGGACGTCCCTGGAAAAGACGACGTCTTGAAGGCAGCACGTGTTGCTCTAAGATCTCAATGTACTTTTCTACATTAATGCTGCCATAACAGAAGTGTAAATGACCTTTGCCAAGGGCACTGACTCCGCCCATACCATGACAGACCCTGGCTTTTGGACTTGTTGCTGATAACAGTCTGGATGGTCCTTTTCGTCTTTGGTCCAGAGCACACGGCGTCCATTTTTTTCAAAAATGCTAATTGAATGCAGATTCATCTGACCACAATACACGTTTCCACTGTATGATGGTCCATCCTAGATGCCTCAGAGCCCAGAGAAGTCGACGCCGCTTCTGGACATGGTTAACATGAGGCTTCTTTTTTGCACAGTAAAGTTTTAAGTGGTATTTGTGCATGTAACTCTGTATTGCCAAACTAATCCCTCACCCATGTGGTTATATCAGCTGTTGTTGAGTGGCGGTTCTTGATGCAGCGCCGTCTGAGGGATAGAAGATCACGGGCTTTCAGCTTAAGCTTGCGTCCTTGGCCTTTACGCACTGAAATTCCTGCTGATTCCTTGAATGGTTTAATGATATTATGCACTGTAGAGGGAGAAATATGCAATTTCATTTCAATCATTTTCTCACACATTTGTTGACAAACTGGAGATCCTCTGATCATCTTTGCTCATCAAGGACTCAACCTTTCCTGTATGCTGCTTTTGTACCATCACCTGTTTGGAATCACATCATTATTTAGTTTTTTCACCTCATTACTAGCCCTAAATTGCCCCCGTCCCAACTTTTTTTGGAATATGTTGCAGGCCTGAAATGCAGGAATGGATGTTTATTAACAAATGAAACAAAGTTAAGCAGATAAAACATGAAACATCTCAGGTTCAAACAGTCTGCAATGAAATAAAAGTCAAAGTAGATGTAAGGAACACTGCATTTTTATTTTATTAGCATTTTCCAAAAATAGGTGGTTAACTGTCAATGTAATTGCAATAAGAGTTATTGAGAGTTACTCATTACTGCATGTCTTGTTTTTTAACAGGTCACTAAAATGAAGTCTTCATTCCCATCTGAGTATTACCGTTCTGGAAAACCTCTCAATAAACTAAGCTCAATTCCTCCTGAGTTCATCCCTGAGTCACCCTATCAGCCGGAAACTTACCCCGACCTCACTCGTTATCAAAGTGACGCCAAGTACGGCGTTCAACAACAGCGGGATGATTCAGACCTCGTTATTGCCTTAAAGCAGTACCTGTCTCAGAACATGCAGATTAAACCTGAACAGAAGGCTAGACCAAAGCCGGAGCCGGTGTTTCAGAAGAGTGGATCATCACAGTTACCTGTTAAAGGACACCTGACTCCGGTAGATGGTATGATCTGTCTCTTTCTACCTTACAGTGCTGTGGAAAGTATGTGCCCGCTTCCTAATTCCCTCTATATTTGCATATTTGTTTTTGTTTTTTGTTTTTCTCCCCCTGTAGCACATCCAATTGTTCGATTTGCATCGCGCTTCCTCTCCGTCTATGCCGAACCCTGCCCTGACCGAGGAGATCGAAGCTAACCCATATCCCCTCCGAAACATGAGCAGCAGCCGGATGCATTTTTGCCACCCAAACATTGATGAGTTTGGCGCCACCTAGCGTTGCATGCGGAGAGACACACCCTAAGGGCGCTCTTCCTCATCTCTTGTGCAGGCGCCTCTAATCAGCCGGCAGAGGTCGTAATCGCATTCTGACAGAGAGAGACCCACATCCGGTTCTTTGTCCCACCCCCCAACCGAGCGACCGGCCAATCGTTGCTCATACAACCGCCCAGCCTCGAACCGGTGAAGCAGAGCTGCATTCGATACCACGTACTCAGAATCCAGCCCTGGTTGCAGCGTGTGTTTTTACCGCTGCACCACCTGAGCGGCATATTTGTTAGTTTTAATATTACTTTTAATAGTAGGGTCATCCTTAGTAAGGTAATCAACCAGTTAACCCACCAGACCTGCTAAATTTCTATGTTTACATAATTTCCTTAAATATTGCCAGTTTTGCGAGCTGGAATTTTGAATACATCGTATCTAGTCTCAGCTCTGCCATCCGGCTGGCTGTTGTTCATAGGGTAAGACAAGCCGTATAGGGACTCCTCATAACTGAGCGAATTACGACCTCTACTGGCTGATTGATGGCGTCTGCACAGAGCCGAGGAATAATGCTGATCAGGGTGTGGCTCTCCGTGCACAAAGCTGATGGCCATATGAACTCGCCTCGCGCGGGTGAAAAGATGCAGTTGGCTACCACACACACGTCGGAGGGGGCGTGTGACAGTCTCGCTCTCCTCGATCTGGGCTGGGGTCAGCTCCAGTGGAGAGGCAGCATAATGTAATCGGGTATACATTGGACACGCCAGTTTTGAGATACTAACCTCTAGCTGTGGTTTTACTCTTTTCAGAGACCTTCATTCAGAACGTCCTACACAGCGCAGGACAACGAGATGTAGATGTCGAGAGTCTGAGTGCCCTGGATCTGGACCAGCTGGCTGCACTGATCGCTAACGCTCTCCAGGTCGTAGACCAGCGAGCAGAGAACGGACGTGTAATTCAAGACCTGCAAGGAAAGGGAAAGTCTGGGGACCTGCGAACGGAGGGCCGGGAACGCGGACAAATGCAAACCGGTTACCGGCAGCCGGGAGCGAATCCAACGGACCAGAAGCACAGTGAAGAGAGTTTATCTGTTATTCAGATGCTTCAAACCAGGCCATCTGGGGCTGGTAAAACACACGGTCATTCAAAACCAGTGAACAATTTACAATTATTTACATATAAAAATTATATAATATTTTATTTCTGTTCATTTATGTTACAGGGAGAAAGAATGGTGATGAGGAATCAATTGCAGACCATAAGGTATAAACAAAAGTGTTGATACTTTAAAAGTGTGAAATTATGTGCATTCAGCGGGTCTTCGAAAAGTTTCCGCACTTTTTTAAACTCTACCATTTTAATGACATCAGCACGTGATTGAGCGCGTAGCCACTGATGCAGTGCTGCTTCCACATCATCATCACATGAAATCTTCTTCCCCTTAAAGCTTAAAAAAAGGTGGAAATCAGATGGCGCTAAATCCGGACTATAAGCATCTCTGTCAGTCTCTCGGACACGCCCAATTACTCCTCCTCCCTCACACCCTCACTGTTTCCAACCAAAATATAAAGTGCGGAAACTTTTTGAAGATTCGTATTGGTGCAAATAGTACACAAGCTTGAGCTCCTGAATTGGACTTCACTTCACGGTTGCGGCTAATGCGACCATTGCTTGTGGGCGAGGTGGCGGCACAAGTAGTGGAGGATTCGCACCCAGGTGGGGTGCGCAGCGGGATATTCCGCTACCACACCAGCGCAGTGATTCTGAACTCCTCGGTTCGAAACTTGGCATTGCCATCGATCGGCTGGGCGCCATCTAGCGGGCATAATTGGCAGTGCCTGCAGCAGACACATTTCTGCTAGGGCGGGATGACCGGACTATGTGGGTGGGGTCTTCAAACACTGTGTAAGTACCCTGATTAGCAGATAGAGAGGCGCCTGTGCAGAGTGCACCAAGGGCTGTGCGTGGGTCGGAGCAACTGCAATCAGGGATCCCCGAGGCAGCTTAAGACAAATTGACTCGTGTGTTCGAATCTCAGCTCTGCTACCGGCAGGCTAGTCGCCGACACAAACAGCAGTTGGCTCGTCCGTCAGGGTCTGATGCTTGAGCGGATTCCTCATAACTGATGCAATTACGACCTCTGCTGGCTGATCGATGGCATCCGCACAGAGACCGGGGATAATGGGGATCAGTGCGTGACTCTTTGTGTGCAAGACTGAGCCCCATATGAACTCATCTTGTGCAGGTGAAAAGATGCAGTCAGCTACTGCACACATGTCGGAGCGGGCGTGTGTTAGTCACGGCTCTCCTCAGTCTGAAATGGAGGTCAGCAGAAGGAGAAAGGGAAGGGATCATTGGACATGACTAAATTAGAAACAGTATGTTTATTGTACAGTGGCAGTGATAGCTCAGTGGTTAAGGTACTGGACTAGTAAACAGAAGGTTGCCGGTTCAAGCCCTGCCACCAACAAGTTGCCACTGTTGGGTCCCTGAGCAAGGCCCTTAACCCTCAATTGCTCATCGTGTTCCGCTCATTGTGTAAGTCGCTTTGGATAAAAGCGTCTGGAAAATGTAAATGTAGTATTTTTACTTAGAGTTAATTTACTACGTTTACTCTCTGGACAGAACGCTGCACTGGTGGGGACGTTGCTGAAGTATCTGGATAAGACCTCACTCTCAGAGGCGGGACCTCCAGTAAAAGGGCAGGGCATATCCGTAGAGACGGTGCGCAGCAGGACGACCCAGCGGGATGTCAGGGTGCAGAAGAAGGCCATGGAGCAGGTGGAGGAGGTGGAGGGCTGGGTGGAGGCGGCAGCCATAGGTCCCGCCCCAGCCTTAGAGAAGGACGTCCCACCACACCGCAAAAACATGAGAGTGCAGGATCTGCAGCTGGACGTGCAGAGCGCCGGGGACAGCGATGTCTACGGATATATCATCACAGATACTGAGTACGTTTAAAGCAAGCGAGTGAGTATTTAAAACTGGGTGACTCTTAAAGATTCTTCTCTTTTTTTTCCTCAGCTCTCTCCCTACTGATCAGGGTCTACAGCTAATGGAGCGCTTGTGTCGCAAAGCGAATATTCAGATGACTGACTTCGTTGAGCTCTCGTGAGTGTTATTTTTGATCTATTACCGTTACATTGACAACCAACCCAACCCAGGCCGCTCAGGTGGCGCAGCGGTAAAGTACGCTAGCGCACCAGAGTTGGGTTTCTAGATGCATCGTATCGAAACTCAGCTCTGCCTTTCCGACTGGGTTGGGCGGCAGTATGAACAACGTTTGGCTGTTGTTCAGGGGCTTAGGGGTAGGTCCTCATAACCGGTACGACTGCGGCCCCTGCTGGTTGACTGACGGCACCTGCACAGGGCTGAGGAATAATGCACAGGCTCGTGCAGGTGAAAAATGCAGGCTGTACTGATTGCGTGCCGGAGGGGGCGCAAGTCAGTTGAGTGGCGTTCTCAGTCAGCGGCAAAAACGGTCGAATCAGCATAGAGGACACAATCAGGGTAATTGGACACGATTAGAATGGGGATAAAAGTTGAGGGGGAAAAGTGGGGAAAAAATAGATAATTAAAAAAATAAATAATAATAATAATAATAATAATAAAAATAAAAAAACCCAAGCAAAGTTGGGAGGTGTGTTCACCCCTGTGTTCTATCACCTTTAATATTAATTACACTTTTTAATGGTTTGGGAACTGAGGACAGTAATTGTTCCAGTATTGCCTGATTCTTCTCCTCATGTTGCACCCTACATTTTCAATAGTAGACAGATCTGGACTGCAGGCAGGCCAGTCAAGCACACGCACTCTGTGTTTAAGGTTGTAGTGCATACATAATGAGGGCATCATCTTGCTGATATAATTATGGACTTCCTCTGTGTCAATGATACCTGTTGACCTTCGCACCTATTGGAGTATTTTTTTTGCATTTCACCCCCTTTTCCCAATTTAGCATAGCCAATCTCCTTCTAGGACCCCCGACGGCGTCCAACGACTCCGTCCGCCGTGTGCGCTGTCCACCAATCCCTTCTTATTCACCCATACTTCGACGGATTTGTGCCCGAGGTCGGCTTTGCGTACAGAGAGCCACGCCCTGATCCTGTACAGGCGCCCTGGGCAACCAAGGTCCTTACACAGTGTCCCCTATGTCCCACCCAGCAGACTGGAAGCCAGTGTTGTCTGCTGCATGCATTAGCCAATCGTGCCTGTTCGAGGGCACCCAGCCGACCGGTAGCAGAGCTGAGATTCGAACCCGGGAGCTTAGAATCTCTACGCTGGTGTGTTAGCAGACTATCCCGCTGCACTATCTGGACACCCCTTTGTTTTATCTTTGGCAAAAAGTACTTGGCATTTCTGCATAGTATTGTGTTATAGAATTTCAGGTAGCATTTTTTGATGCAGCGGTAGACTGTTTTCAGTGACAATGGTTTTCTGAAGCCCATGTGCCTATACTTATAAGACCAGCATGGCGGTTTCTCATGCAATGTCAGCTGAGAGCTCAAAGGTCACGCACATTCAACAGTGGTCCCCGGCTTTGCCCTACACAGACTGAGATCTCTGCAGATTCCCTGAATCTTTTCACAATATTATGGACAGTAGATGGTAAAAGAGTAGCTTATTTGCAGTCCTGCATTGACAAATGGTGTTTTTTATCTGGCATTTTCAAACTGGTGAGCCACGTCCCATTATTGAATCCTCCTTTTATACCCAATCGTGATTCCCTTACCTGTTACCAATTCACCTGCTTAAAATGGAACACTGTATCAAATTTTGCATCTAATTTTGAATATTCTAAAAAACAAAATATACAGTCAGTCATTTTGAATGTAGAATTTTTTACTCTGTGTCTTTCTCTAATCGTGTGCAGTGTTGTTGGACCGGCTGTGACATTTCAGGTGCGCCCCAATGCTCAGAATGTGTCCACGGCAGACGTTGCCAGTGTGGCAGGTACACACACACACACACCACACATATTTGCCATCTTCTAACACTGCAGATGTTGATTCTGATGCCCCGCTTATGTATTTATGTTTTATCAGAACATAAAAAGGACGCCCTGGGAAAGGAGGCCGGAGTAACCATAGTCGAGGCAGGAGTTACTGATGTAAGAATCTCTTTTTCTACGTCTAAATCAGCCTGTGTAGCAAGAAGTTCTTTTGCAATCAGTTTGAATTTCTAAATCTCTGTCTGTCTCTTGCTATCTATAGAAGACCAAAATAAATCAGATTCCCACCAAGTACAGCCACTCGGAGTCTCTGAAATTTCTCATCCTGACGGTGATATCCATGGTGTGCATCGTCCTTGTCCTGCTGATCTCCGTCATCATCTACTGCCTCCGTCACAGATCACATCACAAACTCAAAGAGAAACTCACCAACCTCAGCACAGACCCCAGTACTGAAGCCACGGCTACCTACCAGGTACTGAGGGTCGTATTTATATGTGATTGGCAAAAAATTACATTAATTTCTACATTAACTGCTCATAAAAGGTAGTCTGGCTTTACAATGTGCATAATGTAATGGAGTCAAAGAATACAAGATTCTGAAGCTAACTGGAGTCACATGTTATAGGCAGTTGTAGCCTAGTGGTTAAGGTACTGGACTAGTAAACAGAAGGTCACTGGTTCAAGCCCCACCACTGCCAGATTGCTGCTGTTGGGCCCTTAGCCCTCAATTGCTCAGACTAGGGATGTCCCGATCCGATCTCAAAGATCGGAATCGGGGCCGATCAAGGCATTTGTTAACTGATCGGTATCGACTTTACTAAGGCCGATCCTAATCCGATCCTTTGTTTTACGTCAGCATGTCCGCTGTGTGGAAATACTTTAAATTGGAAAGTGAAACAAGTCCAACAGCGAAGTGTAACGTCTGCAATGCGAGCGTTTCACGAGGCGGTAGGAGCAGAGCTGCGTTCATTACTGTACAATTTTACTGTTTATATGGTGTGTGAGTCAAGGATCACTCCGGTTTACAAAACAACGTAGTGATGCACTCGCTTAATAAAGAAATAAATACACGCTATATTCACAAATTGTCGGGAGCAGAACACTTCATTAACTTCTTCTGTTACGGTACCGAATAGCGGACAGCTAGAGTCACATCGCGTTAGCCAAGCACGCTATTCCATGCACTGTGGAAGCCCCAAAGGGTCAAAACACACTCACTTCTCGTAGAAACGTCCATCAAACCATCGTCACAATACAAGCACAGAAAAATTCGTTACAGTTACAACACGCATACAAGTACGGTGGCTCATGAGAAACAAACCAGATGTCTTTTAACCAAACGATCTGCAATTACTACCAATTTGATACGGCACCTAAAAAATAAACACTCAGTCGAATACAGCGAGTTTATTATTATACGATGAGGAACCGGCTGTCCGCTAACACGGCAGAGATGCTGATTTTCCTCAAAAAGAAACTTCACTTCATTTTGAGTGTTCTAGTTTTACTACTACAATGCTGTGCTAAGTTTGTTTACTTTTAGTACTTTTTTGTAAAAATAAAAGAACATTAAGCAATAGCTTGGATGCAGGCAATTTTTTTCCTACAGCACTGCAGAGCTATTCAGTTGTTAAACATATAAATTGGATTAATTTGAATAACTGTAATGTACTTGAAGTGTGCACTGTGTGAACAGTATTATCCAGTTCTTATCTAGACAATATGTTTGAGACTCGGTATCGGATCGGGATCAAAATTAATGATCCGGATCGGGATCGGGAACAAAAAAACGTGATCGGGACATCCCTAACTCAGACTGTATGCTGTCACAGCACGTCGCTTTGGATAAAAGGCGTCTGGTAAATGTGATGTAAATGTTATAAATAATGATCAAAATGCTGTCAAGGGGGTGAAAATGACTCAACTGGGGACAGCAAAAGACACGCAGAAACCTGTAAAAGTCTCTTTTATTTGTCCACTTTAAGATACCACTAAACAAGGATGGCTTTTACAGAACCCTGCTCTCTAAAGACGTCCAAAGAACAATGCAACATGACAATTATATAACTGATTATCCTGATTAGGGTTGTGGTGGGTCCGTTTTCCCCAGAAACACTAGGTGCAACACTGGAATACACCACTGGGTGACGAAAACTTGCGGGGCTTTGGCCACCCTCAGCATAGCACCTGGTGGGTTAATAATAAAAGATTAACCTAAAAGGACACAACAGAAGACTAATCCCAAGTGCAGTGCAGTGCAGTGCAGTTCTATAGGACTGTATGGGCATTAAGCAAGCAAATTTGAGTTGGAGGGGTCTGACCCTCGTAGTTAATACTTGGACCCCTTAAAATAATGTCAAAACAACAGTTCAGGGGTCGTTAGTTAGCCTAACTCAAAGCAATGAAGTAGCTAGCTAGATAGCTGCTACTTAGATTAACATACAGCGCCTTTTCTGGTTTGCGCAACTGCAACCATAATAAAGACATGAGCAATACTGCGAGCGAAGGCAGTCAGACCATCTTTTCATATTTAACTTCTGTTTCTATCCACAGGAGTTGTGTAGGCAGCGAATGGCTGTGAAGCCTCCCGTCGAAAGGGCAGAACTTCGTCACTCCTCTCGTATAAACAGCACGTCATCACAGCTGAGCGACGGACCCATCCCCAGCCCCTCCGCCCGTGCGAGCATCTCCTCCTGGAGCGAAGAGCCTGCCCACACCAACATGGACATCTCGACCGGACATATGATACTGGTAACGTATTTCAATATATGCACACGTACACACAGATCACATTAGCTTGCATGGCCAAAAGTATGTGCACACCCCTCCTAATTACTCACCTAAGGTGATTTGTAAACACCCATTACAAATGTGGTAAAATGTATTATATAAAATAAATGATATGCTTCCAGATTGGTAGCAACAGTGTGGAAAAGGTCTTTTCCTGCATACAAAACAAGGAACGTAACGATCTTGATCTAAACCCCATTAAACACTATTTTGGTAACCCTTACCACTTGCACTATACCTTTGTATAGCTAATCAGACCCTAATATGTATTCTTCATTGCTTGTGATGGTGAGTTATTGAGTAAGTGGGTGAGTGTTAGGAAAGTTTGTGGTGCTATGAGATGGATTAGCACCCTGTCTCTGTCTACCTGAAGTCATATATGGAAGATCACCTGAAGAACAAGAACCGCTTGCAGAAGGAGTGGGAGGCTCTGTGTGCGTACCAGGCAGAACCCAACACCTGCCGCATCGGTCAGAGGGACTCCAACGCCAAGAAGAACCGTGTCGGCACCGTCATACCCTGTGAGCATTATTTCTATGTGGTCTTTTTACACATACTTCCATAACAGGCTAATGTGTGCAGGAATAGTGTGTACTTATTCTACGCATGTAATCGTTTGTTAACAACAGGGGCCACATGTGCATTATGGTGGCCCTCAAAGGGCAGATTGTAATGTATCCTGCTGTGATTGCAGTCTGCCTTTGAATTTTTGGTCAATTTGTTAAATTCTGTGTTTGGTGTCAAAATGCCAAATGTATCCTGTATATTTATAATGTATATCTACATTATTTATATTGTACTCCTTTACCACAGACACGGCCTCATAACACAAGAGACGTACCGGTTTTTCTTCTTGAAGCACAAACTTGTTTTTACTTTCCCATCTTTCATTAAATTACCTCCATCTGCTTGATTTTTCTCTGCTTGTACATTTTGGGATTATTTGAAAATATTTCTCAACATCAGTTGTTGGAAAACCACCAGTTAAACGCTGATGTGAAAACACTGCCATCTAGTAGTCACAAAATCAGTATGCATTGTGGGAGATGCAGTTTATGTATGATTTTACAGTGTATTTTAAGACAGACATAAAATGACATGGCGGATTTGGACCGCGGGCCTTGAGTTTGACACATGGTTTACAGCAACTAAAAAGCTCAAATGTAGGTGTATCTGTGTGTGTACGTTTTAGATGACCATTCCAGACTTTGTTTGAAAGTGGAGAACAGCCAAGGCAACTCAGATTATATCAACGCCAGTCCTATTGTAAGTTAACTCTACAAATCACTACATCACAGAAAAAGCATAACAGTACACAATACAGCTTCAATACACTGCACATCACACACTAGTACAGTATTACAGTACACCACTCACAACAGTGCACACTATTGTACCATTACAGTACACACTACACTGCACATTACACACAATTGTACTATTACAGTACACACTACACATTAAACACTATTGTACTATTACGGTACACAATACATCTACACTACACTGTACATTACACACAATTGTACTATTACAGTACACACTACACTGCACATTACACACAATTGTACTATTACAGTACACACTACACTGCACATTACACACAATTGTACTATTACAGTACACACTACACTGCACATTACACACAATTGTACTATTACAGTACACACTACACTGCACATTACACACAATTGTACTATTACAGTACACACTACACATTAAACACTATTGTACTATTACGGTACACAATACATCTACACTACACTGTACATTACACACAATTGTACTATTACAGTACACACTACACTGCACATTACACACAATTGTACTATTACAGTACACACTACACTGCACATTACACACAATTGTACTATTACAGTACACACTACACTGGACATTACATACAATTGTACTATTACAGTACACACTACACTGCACATTACATACAATTGTACTATTACAGTACACACTACACTGCACATTACATACAATTGTACTATTACAGTACACACTACACATTAAACACCATTGTATTATTACAATACACACTATAGTGCACATTACATACAATTGTACTATTACAGTACACACTACACATTAAACACATTGTATTATTACAATACACACTATAGTGCACATTACATACAATTGTACTGTTATAATAAACAATATACGATATTTCCATGTTCTACTGTAAAATATATTTTTGTGACGATGTGTTTGTCTCTTAGATGGATCACGATCCGAGGAACCCAGCCTACATTGCTACTCAGGGTCCTCTGCCCTCCACTGTGGCTGACTTCTGGCAGGTAACCCTGTGTTTATGTGCATGTGTGTATGTAGTACATTGAGTAACTAAGGGTGCAACTACTGTTTTACAACAACAAACTTGTTAGAGGTTTTAACAAATAACTATTTCATTATTACATTGTGCTTTTGCTCAAGTTCCCTTAATTTTATATCATGTTTATTGATCTAAACTTTGATTAATTGTGGTTCTTGTGTAGATGGTGTGGGAAAGCGGGTGTGTGGTGATCGTCATGCTGACTCCTCTAACGGAGAGTGGTGTTAAACAGTGTTACCATTACTGGCCCGATGAGGGCTCGAACCTCTACCATATCTATGAGGTACAAACCATCCACACAACTACAACACGACTTGTTTAAGATGTGCATATATGCCATACATCACATACTGATGATACTGGTGTGTGTGTGTGTGTGTGTTTGTTTGTGTAGGTAAATTTGGTATCAGAGCACGTGTGGTGTGAGGATTTTCTGGTACGTAGTTTCTACCTGAAGAACATGCAGACCAATGAGAGTCGCACCGTCACCCAGTTCCACTACCACACCTGGCTCAACCAGCACACACCCGAGACCAACCAGGCTTTGCTGGACTTCCGCAGGTACGCATGAGCACATGAAGTGTGTGTGAGACTGTGTGTGTGTGACCTTTTAAACAAACCTTGACCTTTCAAATAAAATTAGTTTAGGTTAGAAAAATATGCTTATTTATTGTTGCACCACTGATTAGTTCTAAAATGCCCTGATATCAGTAATATTCTTATTAAATTCCTAAATTTCTGGTGTATTTTAAAGGTATATTTTATGACTAAAGCTTAATTTTAAACAACTAAACATGATTTTTAAATTAAAACGATATTTTAAATGATTTTATGTCTTCAAACCATTAAAAAATTGAAAAATAGACCAATAACATTAGTGTCTGTATCATTAAGGAAATAACTCATCTCCCAAAACTCACAATGAAATACCAACCCCAGTTCCAGAGAAGATGGGACACTTCCTGAGCTGCTCAACGGTCCATCATCGCCGTTGTCTGATGCTCCTCTTTATGGTGCGCTTATGGTGCGGGCAGGCCAGTCCAGCACATGCACTCTATTATGTCTACAAAGCCATGCTGCTGTAACTTGTACACAGTGAGACCTGGCATTGTCTGAACACATGATGGGTTATACAGTGTATCACAAAAGTGAGTACACCCCTCACATTTCTGCAGATATTTAAGTATATCTTTTCATGGGACAACACTGACAAAATGACACTTTGACACAATGAAAAGTAGTCTGTGTGCAGCTTATATAACAGTGTAAATTTATTCTTCCCTCAAAATAACTCAATATACAGCCATTAACGTCTAAACCACCGGCAACAAAAGTGAGTACACCCCTTAGTGAAAGTTCCTGAAGTGTCAATATTTTGTGTGGCCACCATTATTTCCCAGAACTGCCTTAACTCTCCTGGGCATGGAGTTTACCAGAGCTTCACAGGTTGCCACTGGAATGCTTTTCCACTCCTCCATGATGACATCACGGAGCTGGCGGATATTCGAGACTTTGCACTCCTCCACCTTCCGCTTGAGGATGCCCCAAAGATGTTCTATTGGGTTTAGGTCTGGAGACATGCTTGGCCAGTCCATCACCTTTACCCTCAGCCTCTTCAATAAAGCAGTGGTTGTCTTAGAGGTGTGTTTGGGGTCATTATCATGCTGGAACACTGCCCTGCGACCCAGTTTCCGGAGGGAGGGGATCATGCTCTGCTTCAGTATTTCACAGTACATATTGGAGTTCATGTGTCCCTCAATGAAATGTAACTCCCCAACACCTGCTGCACCCATGCAGCCCCAGACCATGGCATTCCCACCACCATGCTTGACTGTAGGCATGACACACTTATCTTTGTACTCCTCACCTGATTGCCGCCACACATGCTTGAGACCATCTGAACCAAACAAATTAATCTTGGTCTCATCAGACCATAGGACATGGATCCAGTAATCCATGTCCTTTGTTGACATGTCTTCAGCAAACTGTTTGCGGGCTTTCTTGTGTAGAGACTTCAGAAGAGGCTTCCTTCTGGGGTGACAGCCATGCAGACCAATTTGATGTAGTGTGCGGCGTATGGTCTGAGCACTGACAGGCTGACCCCCCACCTTTTCAATCTCTGCAGCAATGCTGACAGCACTCCTGCGCCTATCTTTCAAAGACAGCAGTTGGATGTGACGCTGAGCACGTGCACTCAGCTTCTTTGGACGACCAACGCGAGGTCTGTTCTGAGTGGACCCTGCTCTTTTAAAACGCTGAATGATCTTGGCCACTGTGCTGCAGCTCAGTTTCAGGGTGTTGGCAATCTTCTTGTAGCCTTGGCCATCTTCATGTAGCGCAACAATTCGTCTTTTAAGATCCTCAGAGAGTTCTTTGCCATGAGGTGCCATGTTGGAACTTTCAGTGACCAGTATGAGAGAGTGTGAGAGCTGTACTACTAAATTGAACACACCTGCTCCCTATGCACACCTGAGACCTAGTAACACTAACAAATC
The DNA here is from genome assembly GCF_030014385.1 of Trichomycterus rosablanca. Lineage (NCBI taxonomy): Eukaryota > Metazoa > Chordata > Actinopteri > Siluriformes > Trichomycteridae > Trichomycterus > Trichomycterus rosablanca. The sequence goes on from NC_086012.1 coordinate 5,348,647, forward strand.
ACATTACATTTTGGAGGGAAAATGACAAGCAGTGCTCAATTTGGACATTTAGGGGTGTAGTCTCTTAGGGGTGTACTCACTTTTGTTGCCGGTGGTTTAGACATTAATGGCTGTATATTGAGTTATTTTGAGAGAAGAATAAATTTACACTGTTATATAAGCTGCACACAGACTACTTTTCATTGTGTCAAAGTGTCATTTTGTCAGTGTTGTCCCATGAAAAGATATACTTAAATATCTGCAGAAATGTGAGGGGTGTACTCACTTTTGTGATACACTGTATATGAGGGCAAAGATAGCTGAAGCAGTGGGATAAATTGGCGCCGTGTTTAGGGTATTCCTGCCTTGTGGCTTGTGCCAAGTTGCGCAACCCTGACCAGGATGAAGCGGTTAATGAAAATGAAAAATTAATTGTTTAATATCACATTATCATTAAACAAATGTGTAAACAACTCTAGGTACTGCATATAGACATGCACAAGCATCCAATGGTGTATGTATCTCTCTCTCTTCATCTCGCTCGCTCTCTTTCTCTTTTTCATACTTTTGTGTCACTTCCCTCTCTTTGCCTTATTTGTTGGGCGGTTGCCAGTGTCATTTTTGTGCTAATGCAGCTTGTGAACTCAGACCCCAGTTGCATAGTCACAAAAGTGATCACTGGCAGTCGTTACTCCACTGCTATGTGTACCCTGAGATAACCCCGTCCTTCCTTAATTTCACTCAGCGCTGTCACCTCTGTTTGTTTGTTCCACACGTTCCTCTTTCCTTACCCATTAGGGTTCAGGAACTATATTTTCCTCTTTCCTTCTTTATTTGGTGTCTTTTTTGCATCTCATCACTTTTGCATCTCTAGTTCTGCCACCGCACTTCACTTAATACAGTGTTTGTAAATGGGCAAGTAGCACTTTTATCCCAGACTTGAGCTGCTCAACAGTCCGTCATCGCCGTTGTCTTATTCTCATCTTCATGATGCGCCATAAATGTTTAATAGGAGGCAGATCTGGTCTGCTGGCAGGCCAGTCAAGCACACACACTCTATTATATCCAAGAAGCCATGCTGTTGTATCTTTGTACCCATTGCTAATAGTGCATAATATCCAGTCTGACAGGGCAGGAAACTATAGAATAATAATAATAACAAATAATTATACAGTGGTACCTTGTATCTCAACGTCCCCTAAACACAACGACCTTCGTTAAGAAATTTGTACCCTTAAACTCAACATTTCCCTTAAACATAACGTGTTCAGCTTTGTTCAGAGCTCGGCTTGAGCAGTGCGGTAATACGTCATCAAAGTGCGAACATGAGACGAAACTGCATTTGTGTGGAATAGCCATCAAATTCACTCTGAAAGCTCCACATGTGTCTCACTGTTTCACTTTTAAACTTGTGTTACAGCTCGGGGTTCTGAGAAATTGTAAGAATCAGCTTTTTATTTCAGTGTTTTTATATTATATTTGTGTTATTTTCAGTGTATAAGTGTCAAAAACAACCCCATTATTTTACATTAGCCTAAAATACAGTATATGCAAGTCCACGGGACCATGGAACGCATTAACAGGTTTCCCATACATCCTTATGGGAAAAATACCTTAAAACTCAACACTTTTTAAACTCAACGCTAGTCCCAGAACCAACTGACGTTGAGTTTCAAGGTACCACTGTATTAATAATAACAAGAATAATAAGAATAACAATAAGACTACTAAAATGATAATTATTTCATTAATAATGATAATAATATTAATATAAGAATAAAAATAAGCAAAATAAAGTAATAATTGTAATCATCATAACAATCATAATATGATAATACTATTAACAATAATAATCTGTACCTTTCACACTGTTGCTGTACACAGTCTAAATGCATTTGTCTCTTTGTTTGTGTGTTTGCATACGTGTGTGTGTGTTTTACCTTGCAGAAAAGTAAATAAATGTTATAGAGGAAGATCCTGCCCCATCATCGTTCACTGCAGGTAAGTGTGCTGGATACAGTTATATACATATATATATATATATATATATATATATATATATATATAAAACACAAGAATTATGTGGCCAAGTCATCAATCATATCTTCCTCTTCTCTCTTTTCGCGGCCTCAGTGATGGAGCTGGAAGGACCGGCACGTACATACTGATTGATATGGTTCTAAATAAAATGGCTAAAGGTAGGTGCAGAAAGAAAAACACATAGACACATGCACCGTTTAAAACATCGCAAACAAACAGGACTAGTCATGAAACGTGATACTAATATAAGGACTGAAACATGACTAACTAACAGGGCTAGAAATTTATTAATTAATACTTGACAAAAATACGCTTCGAATTCACCTAGTAGTAACAATGGCAATATTCAGCCCTGAACAAAGACACAAACTAATAGTCAATAAAATAGACAACAGGTGAAAACAATAAACACAAGCAAATCAAATACAAGAGGCATAGTCAGGGTGGAGGAAACAGAACTATAAACAAACAGAAAGCACGAGGAGATACCGGGGTGGTTTTTACAGCCTTTTTTAGTGGTTTTTATTTATTGATGTATTGTTCTGTATTGAAACACATTATAATGACCACTACTAAAGCTATCAGAGTGATGACTATGGTGACTGTTGGGCGTCTGATTTAATTGCAGGTGCTAAAGAGATTGATATTGCTGCTACGCTGGAACACCTGAGAGATCAGAGACCTGGCATGGTTCAAACCAAGGTACCCATGCACACATTCATATACTGTACATACACAGTGAAACACACATACATACAAACCCTGTTTTAAGAAAAGTTGGGAGGTTTTGTAAAGCACAATAAGAAGAATCAGTGATTTGTTAATTCGCTTGATTCTTTTTTAACTGATAAAAGTAGAAAGAAAAGATTTTATCAACTTTTCAATTTGATGTCTGCAACACACTCCGAAAAAGTTGGGACAGAAGTGTGTTTACCCCTCTGTTCCATCACCATTTCCACTGTCTTTTGGATCATCTGAGATGAGTTTGGGCCCAGAGAATGAATGTAAACAGATTTCACCCTAAAACCATCAAGTCAACGTATTTCTTCAGGAAATCCATGGTTATTTTAGTGATTCAATGCTATTCCTTGTTTTGCTCATGCTACAACAGTGTGGCTCTTAGATACAGAAAGAGTGGGCTTATCTGTCTTCTATTAAAAATATATGTAACGGCCGCTAAGGTGGTGCAGCGGTAAAAACATACACTAGAACACCAGAGCTGGGATCTCAAATACATTGCATCGAGTCTCATCTCTGCCTGCCGGCTGGGCTGTGCAACCACATGAACAACAATTGGCCTGTTGTTCATATAGGGGTGGGATATTAAGCCGGATAAAGACTCTCTCATGACTGATGCAACTACGACCTCTGCTGGCTGATTGGTGGCGCCTGCACAGAGATGAGGAAAGAGTGTGCTGTCAGGGTGTGTCTCTCCATACACAGTGCTGATGCGCATATGCACTCGTCAAGTGTAGGTGACAAGATGCATACGTCTGCTGCCTATGTGTCGGAGGGGACGTGGGTTAGCTTAGTTCTCCTCAAACAGAGCCGCGGTTGGCATTATTGGAGAGGAAGCATGACGCAGTCGGGCAATTGGACGAGCTAAAATTGGGAGAAATGCAAAAGGGGTGTAATATAGTGCTAAACATTACATACATTTTATACAATGTCTGGAAATTTCACGTCTCTGGAAATGGGGTTTGTTGAGATTTTTCAGTACTCACACCTACACAACTACATTATTACATACACACTAATCACCACTCTCTCTTTCTCTCTCTTTCAGGAGCAGTTCGAGTTTGCATTGACTGCAGTGGCAGAGGAGGTGAATGCTATACTGAAAGCCCTTCCTCAGTGAGAAATAACACGACCGGAGAAAACAACTGAGCCTCCTCTACTTTCTCTTTCTCCTTTCTGAAATGTTCCTGTCCCTCATCACACCTCTTTCACTCAGTCTGGATGTAGTATATAAAGTTAGAACCCTCGTTCATACATAGATCTTTCGTTTTGAATATTCTGACCCTTAAGTGCAAAGAGAATTCTAATGCTATAATATTAAATGTTTAAACTATATTATTCATGCTTTACGTTTCGTGTATGTGAATGTCCGTCTATTTTTTTTTTTGTAAATAATCTTAAACATCTAGCTAGCACATTATCAATTTACACCCCCTAGTTTAATCCCTGTCATGTAATTTTATGATGTCACTGTAAAATAGCAAAAACTACCTAATGCTGTCAACATCTGCAGTTACAAATCCATGAATGAGATCTCCAGTGATGTTTATTAGGACTACAGTATGTATTTGAGGCCAAGAAATTGTCCAAACGTTTGTTTCATTAGCTGTGTTTAAGATTCTCATGGAACGCAGTACATGTAGATCAAGCAGAAAACCCAAAGCTTGTGATATTTTGCTTCTTAACTGACCTACAAATCAAGACATTAAAGACAGTGTTATGTGCTGTGATGGTGAAAGACAGGATTTACAAGTTTACATGATGTAGAGATGTTCTGAACTGAAGATGTGAACCATTACATCTCTTTTACTTTGTTTCTGAATATTTTAAATATAGCCATGCTTCATATTATTGTAGACACCATATTTACAGAAACTATTTTTCTCTCGCAGTAAATCAAATATAGCTTGTCTTGTAAATAAAGTTATATTGTATGTGCAACAGAAAAAAATATTTGGTCATTATTGTAATTATTGTCATTATTAGTAGTTGTAAGCTGGCAAATGCTACTTTCAACCACCAACTGGTGACCAACCAACCAAATTCTTCAAATTCTGGTGAGGTGTGTCACTTTCCTGTTGTTTCCCCACTTCTCTAAGTTATCCAAACCACAGACTTTCAACTTATGCGAAGGCTTCCCTAAATATTTCTGCAATGCTTCGGTTTATCTTGGGATTCATACAGATTAACCATGAGAGCATGTAATATGAATAAGAATAACAAGAAAAGAGTCTTATAAACAGTTTAAAGTTACGACTGGGACTGTGTTTGACTTTGAGTTCTGCAAAGAGTTGTTGAAACTACAACAAGGAAGAGGTACGGCAGCTGACTGTGCACTCATGGTTTACATTTTGACAGCGTAAAGTGGGTGGAATGAACAGGCCTTAATCATGCCTAGAGGCGTGGGCTCCATCTTAAGATGCAAACCATGATGAGCAAGCCAAGAGCAACAGTGGCAGAGAAAAAAAAAAAACCTAAAAATGATAACATAAATAATATAATAATATAAATAAAATGTATTATTATAACAGCAGTAGTAGTAATAACAGTAATAGTAGTAGCAAAAAGAGTAGGAGTAGTAGTAATATTTGTAGTAGCAGCAAAGATGTAGTAGTAGTAGCAAAAATATAGTAATAGTAGCAAAAATGTAGTAGTAATAACAAATTAGTAGTAGTAATAGTAGTAGTAGCAATAGTAGTAGTAATAGTAGTAGTAGCAGCAAAAATCTAGTAGCAGTAGCAAAATATAGTAGTAGTAGCAGTAGCAGCAATATAGTAGTAGTAAATATATAGGAGTAGTAGTAGTAGCAAGAATAGTAGTATTAGGAGGAGGAGGAGTAGCAATAGTAGTAGTAGTAGCAAAAATATAGTAGCAGTAATAATACTAGTAGTAGTAATAGTAGCAGTAGCAACAATATAGTAGTAGTAAATATATAGAAGTAGGAGTAGTAGTAGCAAAAATATAATAGTAGTAGTAGTAATATGAGTAGTAGTAGCAAAAGTAGTAGTTGTAATAGTACTAGTAGCAAAAATATTTGTAGTAATAGTAGTAGTAGCAAAAATAGTTGTAGCAAAAATGTAGTAGTAGTAGTAGTACTGGCAAAAATAATAGTAGTAGCAATAGTAGTAGTAGCAAACATAATAGTAGTAGTAATAATAAAAATAGTAGTTATAGCAAAAATAGTAGTAGTAGTAGTAGTAGTTGCAAAAATTTAGTAGTATTAGTAGTAGTGGCAAAAAATAACAGTAGCAGTAGTAATATTAGTAGTAGTAGCAGTAATAGTAATAGTAACAGTAGCAAAAATATAGAAGTAGTACTGGCAAAAATAATAGTAGTAGTAGGAGTAGCAAAAAATGTAGTAGTAGCATAATTACACATTAATAGTAGTAGTAGTAGTAATACTAACAGTAATAGTAATTTTAGTAGTAGTAGTAATATTAGCAGTAATAGTAATATTAGTAGTAGTAGTAATTTTAGTAGTAGTCCTCGTAGCAAAAAAATATTAGTAGTAGCAATAATAATAATAATAGTTTTGTTTATCTTGGCGCAGTACAGTAGGTGGCAGTATGTACAGTAGGTGGCAGTATGTACAGTAGGTGGCAGTATGTACGCAGTATGTGGGTCATTCTATAATTTGGGGTACATTTCACATCACCAAAAAAGTACAAAAACAATGTTCTCTCTCAATAAAACAATCAGTGGTTCAAGTTAATATATTCCTTTAGTGTAACATATCCACTAGTTGCAAAGCTTAAACATTATTTTTTTTTATTTTAATTTTAAAGGGACAGTAGATGTAGACTACTAGGTAACTTAGTTGACAGGTAACATAGTTGACAATTTCCCTATTTTGACCCATAACTTCAGTGGTAGACCTTGCCTGGCTGACCACATGTCATTTCTTGAACAGAATAACGTTTAATTTGAACATACATTTGAATAAAAATTATTTTAAAAAATTGTAACCATGACAATGTATGTAACATAGTTGACAGTCAATTAATATACTCATTGACAATGTTCTATTATAGATAAAATATTTTTAAAAGTAAGAGAACATTCACCACAGTTTGTTCAATATGCCCTCCACAGAGATAAATGATATCATGTAATGCTGGTCACATAGTTTTAGAACAAACCATTTTTGAGTTGCTGAGTGGAGTTCTGTTAGTAACATAGTGGACAGAACTTTTGCGGACATTAATAAATAAAGACATTTAAATGATTTAAAAGAGAAACTCAATTTCAAAAATATTATTTTTCTTTAGTATTTAAACTTTTGAAATAAATAAAAAAATAGATGTTGTTGCCCTTAATGATTTTATTCGTTATTTTGAAACCAAGGCACCCTCAACTTAAAAAACAGACACAGCAAAAACTGTTCATTTAGGAACATCATGACAAATTTCAAGCTAAATGAAGCATAGGATGCACATAATGTTTTTGTGATATTACAACATGTTTTCCATTAATAGGTAAAATATGACATTTTTAAAGAAAATAGTTAGAATAAATATAATTATTATCATTGGACATGGAATGTACCCCAAATTATAGAATGACCCTAGTAGTAATAATACTAGTAGTAGTAATAGTAGTAGTAGCAGCAAAAATCTAGTAGCAGTAGCAAAATATAGTAGTAGTAAATATATAGGAGTAGTAGTGGTAGCAAAAAAGTAATAGTAGTAGTAGCAAAAATAGTAGTAGTAATAGTAGAAGTAGCAAAATAGTCGTAGTAGCAAAAATAGTAGTTGTAATAGTACTAGTAGCAAAGATATTTGTAGTGATAGTAGTAGTAGCAAAAGTAGTAGTAGCAAAAGTAGTAGTTGTAATAGTACTAGTATCAAAAATATTTGTAGTAATAGTACTAGTAGCAAAAATAGTTGTAGCAAAAATGTAGTAGTAGTAGTTGTACTGGCAAAAATAGTAGTAGTAGCAAACATAATAGTAGTAGTAATAATAAAAATAGTAGTTATAGCAAAAATAGTAGTAGTAACAACTGTAGTAGTAGTAGTTGCAAAGATTTAGTAGTATTAGTAATAGTGGCAAAAAATAATAGTAGCAGTAGTAATATTAGTAGTAGTAGCAGCAAAGATATAATAGTAGTAGTAGTAATAGTAGCAGTAGCAAAAATATAGAAGTAGTAGGAGTTGCAAAAATGTAGTAGTAGCATAATTACACATTAATAGTAGTAGTAGTAGTAATAGTAATACTAACAGTAATAGTAATTTTAGTAGTAGTAGTAGTAGTAGTAATATTAGCAGTAATAGTAATATTAGTAGTAGTAGTAATTTTAGTAGTAGTCCTCGTAGCAAAAAAATATTAGTAGTAGCAATAATAATAATAATAGTTTTGTTTATATTGGCGCAGTACAGTAGGTGGCAGTATGTACGCAGTATGTACAGTAGGTGGCAGTATGTACGCAGTATGTACGCAGTATGTACAGTAGGTGGCTGTATGTACGCAGTATGTACAGTAGGTGGCAGTATGTACGCAGTATGTACAGTAGGTGGCAGTATGTACGCAGTATGTACAGTAGGTGGCAGTATGTACGCAGTATGTACGCAGTATGTACAGTAGGTGGCAGTATGTACGCAGTATGTACAGTAGGTGGCAGTATGTACGCAGTATGTACGCAGTATGTACAGTAGGTGGCAGTATGTACGCAGTATGTACAGTAGGTGGCAGTATGTACGCAGTATGTACAGTAGGTGGCTGTATGTACGCAGTATGTACAGTAGGTGGCAGTATGCACATCCTCAGTCAGTTCACAACATAACCGTCAGTTCCACTGAAAAAGTAAACATGACCTGTGAGGAGAGGAATCGTTGCTAACAGTGTAAACAGGTGATTTGAAACGTTATAACGTGTTTAGTTACCGGATCAGAAGAGACGATGTCCTCCGTTATACCCCGCATCGAGCAGCTTTCCTCTAGAGTGCTGCGGGTTCTGGGCTGTAATCCTGGACCCATGACTCTACAGGGAACCAACACCTACTTAGTGGGGACAGGAAAAAGGTACAGTATTACAGTGTAGGTAAACATGGTAATATGGGCACTGTTCAGTGTAAAAGGTAACATTTGAAACAATGCAATCTTTTCATATCTTTTTGATAGGTTTCTGGTATTTTGTCCATACCCTGTATTTTCTAATGGCGAGTGACAAAATCGATGACTGGGAGCATTACTGACTAAAGTCCATGTGCCTTATATTACACAGGTCACCTGGCTTTCAGTTAAACTTTATTATGCTTATAACTTAATAAGTAATTATTACTAAGTCAAAAAAAAAAAACACATAGAAAGCATAGTTATGTACGTTTATCTGTTAATAGGAGACAATTTGTCACTAAGTAATTTGCACTGTTTATAACAACTTGCAGTGTTTTTGTCTCCTTTAAACAGATATACATACAAAAATACATCACGGCCGCTCAGGTGGTGCAGCGGTAAAAACACACGCTGTTCACCAGAGCTGAGATCTCAAATACATCGTATCGAATCTCGACTCTGCCTGCCAGCTGAGGCTGAGCGGCCACATGAACAACGATTGGCCTGTTGTTCAGATAGCGGCGGGATAAAGCCGGATGGGGACTCTCTGTCAGACTAGTGCGATTACGACCTCTGCTGGCTGGTTGTTGGCGCCTGCACGGTGATGGGAAAGGAGTGCGGTAGAGGGTGCGGCTCTCCGTACACAGCGCTGTACGGCACTGCACTCGTCAAGTGTAGGTGATAAGATGTTCGACTGCTGTGCACGTGTCGGAGGGGGCGTGGAGGAGCCTCGTCCTCCTCAATCAAGAGTGGGAACCAGCATTAGTGAGAGGATGATTGACGGGCAGAAATTGGATGCGCTAATGTGGGAGAAAACGGGGGGGAAACATCACTATGCTATTTATATATTTGTTGACTAAGGTGTAATTAGTGTAAAATTTAATAAGGTTTTACTGTAAGGCATGAGACCTGTGTAGTGTACTGAACACACTTTATTCAGTAATGCTCCCAGTCATCAATTTTGTCACTTGCCATTAGAAAAGACAAGGTATGGACAAAATAACAGAAACCTATCCAGAAGTTAGTTCAAAGAGTAGGACCAACCCAATACAGGTCTTTTTTTTTTTTTTTTGCATTTTTGCATTTTCATGTATCCAATTACCTGATTGCATTACACTTCCTCTCTACTGATGTTGACCTCCAGCTGACCTCCACTCCTGATTGAGGAGAGCGAGACTGACACTCGCCCCCTTCGTGTGCAGTACCGACTGCATCTTTTCACCCGCACGAGGCGAGTTCATATGTGGATCGGCTTTGTGTGCGGAGAGCCACACCCTGATCGACGCATTATCCTTCGACTCTGGGCAGGCGCCATCAGTCAGCCAGCAGAGGTCGTAATTCGCTCTGTTTTAAGGTCAAATGAGGTTCAATGTTAAAATCTTAAAATTGTAGCCATCTAAACTCATGTTTTGTAACATCACAAAGCTTCTGTTAGAATTTTTGGTTCCTTGATGGAGGAAACAGGAGCACCCGGAATAAACCCACAAGGACACAGGGAGAACATGCAAACTACACTCAGAAAGGACCCTGGCCACCCAGCCGGGGGATTAAACCCAGGCCCTTCTTGCTGTGAGATGACAGCGCTACCCACTGCTCCACCATTCGCATTTGGTATTTTCTAGCAGCCCCTTATTCTTAATCATTTTAAAATTCTATTGTATACAGATAAGCCCTTTAGTGACTCAACAGACAAGTGGTTCATTTTCTTTGTCCACTGGTTTTACATAGGGGAAACTAAAACATGCACTGAAAGGGTTAAGTTCTGGTCTGTGGAACCTTTATTTTAGCCATATTAAGACTTTCCAAAATCATTTGCTGTGTGTTTTGGGACCACGAGAAAAAACGTTCACATGCTAATACAGTATTTGTGTTTGTTTTTTGTTGTGTGGTGGTGTGTAAGGCGTGTTTTGATAGACGCAGGGGAACCTTCTATACCCGAGTACATCAGTAATCTGAAGGAAGCTCTGCACCAGAGTGACTCCTCCATCCAGGAGATCCTTGTCACACACTGGCACCATGACCACACAGGGGGAGTATCCGACATCCTGTCACAGATAAACACAGGTGAAAGATGTGCACAAATAAATACTTACCACAGAATACAGTGACCGATTGACTGATTCTTGATTCCCTGTGATCGTGTGTGTATGTGGTGTTTAGATTTGCAGGTGAGTAAACTGCCTCGCTCTCCCTCCAAACCAGAGGAGTTTGGTGCTGTAAAGAGGAAATACACTTATCTAAAGGATGGAGATGTTATTAAGACCGAGGGAGCTACATTACGGTAAACATGCTACACAAAAAAAATATATTACTTTGATGTACTCTGTATTCTGACACCTTTCTATCAGAACCAGCATTGACTTCTTCAGTAATTTGAGCTACAGTAGCTCGTCTGTTGGATCGGACCACACAGGCCAGCCTTTGCTCCCCACATGCATCAATGAGCCTTGGCTGCCCATGACCCTGTCGCTGGTTTACTATTGTTCCTTCATTGGACCACTTTTGATAGATACTGACCACTGCAGACCGGGAACACCCCACAAGAGCTGCAGTTCTGGAGATGTTCTTTTGTTCGGGCAGCCTTTCTAAAAAACGAGTTGTACTGTTTAGAATGTTTGGGTGGTGGGGAGACCACTTTTACCTACTTATCATGTAAAATCATTCAAATCAATGGCAATATCTATTATTATAAAGCAGGTGCAATTTGAAATCTAACATGCTTTAGGTTAGTGTCCAAAAAGTGTCCCTATATTGCACTACAGTCAAAATATAAGGGTAATGAAAGAGTGCATTACCTTGATTTACAGATTATTATAGACAGTATTACTCAGTTCACCTCAGTTAGTGGTTTTAGAGTCAAGTTTGTGGCTGATGAGTGTATTTGTGTTCATAAAGCGTGTGTGTATGTGTGTGTTTCTATATGTGTATATGTAGGGTGTTGTTTACCCCAGGTCATACTGATGACCACATGGCTCTCTATCTAGAAGAGGAGAACGCAGTGTTTTCTGGAGACTGCATACTAGGGGAGGGGACGGCTGTGTTTGAGGACCTACACGATTACATGCTTTCACTGCAAACTCTGCTCGACGTCAACGCAGACCACATCTACCCAGGCATGTGTGTGTTTGTGTCTGTGTTCACATGGACAGTATTGTTTATGTATGTACTTCATTGCAAGTTCGTTGTACAGTATATTAGTTTAGAATTTCTGGGATGTGTGTGTGTCTTATGTTAGGTCATGGTCCTGTGGTACTGAGTGCATGCAGTAAGATTCGCGAGTACATCACCCACCGCTCTGCCCGGGAGCAGCAGATTCTGGCCGTGCTCAGAGATAATTCAGACGCTTTAACGTCCTCTGCTCTGGTTAAACTGGTTTACAAGGTATTTATTTGGAAACTTTAAACCCCCAATTTACAACTGTAAAGGTTTCTGAATTACTATATTTTGAATGACGTAGTATTTTGTTAATACTGCCACAAACCTACTGCTAGTCTCGATGACCTAAAGTTGGGTTACGACATGATTAAACTAATGGGAGCTCAATCACGAACCTTAATTTGCGTCAGCTGTGATGTGTTATACACGGTTGAGTCACATTATTATGACCACCAGCGGTGTGAAGCACGCCGTGCATGGCATAGCTGCTAGAGGGGGCGTGAGGGAGGATCCATAGAGTGAACACAATGATTGAGATGGTACCACAGATGCTCAATTGGGTTCAAATCTGGAGAATTAGGAGGCAATGGTAGTACTTGGAAGTCTCGGTCATGCTCTTCCAACCAACGTCGGACATTTCTAGCCATGTGACACGTCGTATCGTCTTGCTGGAAGATCCCATCCACCCCAGGGATGACAATCGGCAAGTATAGGTGAACGTGATCTGCACCGATGGATAATGTCAAACTGTAGATGGCAAAACTTTGAGACTTTTGTTTATCACGGCATCCCCTTTTCACCTGTGTAGCTATAGAAAATATTAAAGTAGGGGTTTCTGATTATTAGTCTATGAATCTTTTAATAATGTCAAACTGTAGATGGTGAAACCCTTAAAATCGCTGCATATGTCTGTTGAAACAAGTTGTTTTTAGACTGTTTGACTAGTTGTGAACCTTGATCCATCCTTTCTTACAAAAGACTGAGCCTTTTGTTTATCACAGCATCTTATTTTCACCCGTGTACCTGTAGAACATTTTAAAGTAGGGGTTCTTGATAATATTACAGACTCCTGATTCTCACATTGACCCTTTCAATTAAAAAGACACTTTTACTGTTTGTTTTGCCAGCATCAAATTTAGACTATGCACATATCTACAAAAAAATCTATGAAGTTTATAATGCAAACAAGTTTTATTTGCATGTTATATATTGCCCTAACTTTTCTGGAATTGGTTTGTGTTTTGTCCTGCAGATTAGTTCACTATTCACGGAATTAATGTGTTTCTATTTTGTTTTAACACCAGGATACACCAGAGCACTTACACCGAGCTGCAGAAATTAACCTCTTGCATCATTTGAAAAAACTACAGAAAGATAGGAAAGTCACCCTGGGTAAGCTAAGTGTATGTTACTAGTACTAATAAAAATGTACAGTATATATACAGTATATATACAGTAGACTTAGACTTTTAGACTTAGACAACCTTTATTGTCATTCATTATACACAAGTGTACGCAGAACGAAATTTCGTTGCATTTTGGCTCGCACAGAAGATACAGAGAAAAATTATTGATACATAGTATCACAGGATTTAGATATAACAATATATCAATGAATTATATAGCAGCACAAGACAGATTTAAATTTACAGAATGTGATAGGTGGCAGTAAAAAGTATATAAATATATAGAATATATAGAAATGTAGCAGCAGGAATATTAAACATAGGTATATGGTATATACATACCTATAAAATAGCAGCATGAATAAAATATAAATGAAGTGACTTGTGGAGTTAAAAATTGTTCGTATGCAAATTTGTAAGGGTAGATAATTAGTGCACAGATGGTATGGCACACAGTATTATGGACTTAAGGTTTGATTTGGTGTTGCTGTGGATAACTGAATAGACAATCATCTTCTGTGTGTATTCTGTGTATTTATAGATGGAGATTCAGAAGGGAAGTGGAAGAGCAACCTGTAACTGACTGTTCAGTGGATATTGATAGCAAATGGTTGTAAAAAATAGACATGTTGATAATATTACAAAATTAACATAGTGCTTGTGTAGATGCTGCATATTGCAGAAGCACTTTGACTGGGTTCAGTGTCACCCAGTCCAGTCATTTAAGCACTTGCAATCATTTGATGTGACAGCGACGTGTTTATATAAGGTTTATTGTCTTGATTTTACTTTAAAATAATGTAATAAATCACAAATAATAATTCTTCATCACGTTTATGTAAGCACGATGTATATACAGGGGTTGGACAAAATAACTGAAACACCTGTCATTTTAGTGTGGGAGGTTTCATGGCTAAATTGGACCAGTCTGGTGGCCAATCTTCATTAATTGCACATTGCACCAGTAAGAGCAGAGTGTGAAGGTTCAATTAGCAGGGTAAGAGCACAGTTTTGCTCAAAATATTGCAATGCACACAACATTATGGGTGACATACCAGAGTTCAAAAGAGGACAAATTGTTGGTGCACGTCTTGCTGGCGCATCTGTGACCAAGACAGCAAGTCTTTGTGATGTATCAAGAGCCACGGTATCCAGGGTAATGTCAGCATACCACCAAGAAGGACAAACCACATGCAACAGGATTAACTGTGGACGCAAGAGGAAGCTGTCTGAAAGGGATGTTCGGGTGCTAACCCGGATTGTATCCAAAAAACATAAAACCACGGCTGCCCAAATCACGGCAGAATTAAATGTGCACCTCAACTCTCCTGTTTCCACCAGAACTGTCCGTCGGGAGCTCCACAGGGTCAATATACACGGCCGGGCTGCTATAGCCAAACCGTTGGTCACTCGTGCCAATGCCAAACGTCGGTTTCAATGGTGCAAGGAGCGCAAATCTTGGGCTGTGGACAATGTGAAACATGTATTGTTCTCTGATGAGTCCACCTTTACTGTTTTCCCCACATCCGGGAGAGTTACGGTGTGGAGAAGCCCCAAAGAAGCGTACCACCCAGACTGTTGCATGCCCAGAGTGAAGCATGGGGGTGGATCAGTGATGGTTTGGGCTGCCATATCATGGCATTCCCTTGGCCCAATACTTGTGCTAGATGGGCGCGTCACTGCCAAGGACTACCGAACCATTCTGGAGGACCATGTGCATCCAATGGCGGTGCCGTGTATCAGGATGACAATGCACCAATACACACAGCAAGACTGGTGAAAGATTGGTTTGATGAACATGAAAGTGAAGTTGAACATCTCCCATGGCCTGCACAGTCACCAGATCTAAATATTATTGAGCCACTTTGGGGTGTTTTGGAGAAGCGAGTCAGGAAACGTTTTCCTCCACCAGCATCACGTAGTGACCTGGCCACTATCCTGCAAGAAGAATGGCTTAAAATCCCTCTGACCACTGTGCAGGACTTGTATATGTCATTTCCAAGACGGATTGACGCTGTATTGGCCGCAAAAGGAGGCCCTACACCATACTAATAAATTATTGTGGTCTAAAACCAGGTGTTTCAGTTATTTTGTCCAACCCCTGTATGTACTGATATAAATTGTGTAATTTGTTAAGAATAAAATGATGCAACAACAGTTATCATTAACCCACTAAAGCCTGGATTCACAATCACACATGTCCAGGTGTGCTCCTGATGATAAGAGATAGTGGATGGTGTCCTGGGGGATGTCCTCCCAGACCTGGATCAGAGCATCACAGAGCACCTGGACAAATTTGGTGCTACTTGGCGGGGTTGAATTCACTTATATACACTGATGTATTACATCCCAGAGGTTCTCAATTGGATTAAGGTCTGAGGAACATGACAGCCAGTCAATGACATCAATGTCCTCACCATCCAGGAACTGCCTACACACTCTGGCCACATGAGGCCGGCATTGTCCTACACCAGGAGGAACCTAGAGTCCACTGCACCAGTGTGAGGTCTGATTTCATCCCAGTATCTAACAGCAGTCTGGGTATTGTTGGAGATCACATGGAGGCCACTTGAGTTTATTTAAAATATGTCTGTATAGACCTTGCTTAGTGCACAGGGGCACAGTAATAATGTAATGGGAAAGGGCTTTGCCTAACTTGCTGAATATGTGAATATTTTTCACTGAGTTGAAATGGAATTGTGTATGTTTAATTTAAAAAAAAAGTATAATAATCTTTCCAATAGGATTTACACAGCACTGCCAAAGATAGATAATTAGTCACTCAAATAAAAATAATGTGTATTTAGGTCTATTATATTTTATTGGTTTAATTACAAAATGGTCTGTGGCCGTGTTTCCATGGCTAACTGGGTAGCACTGTCGCCTCACAGCAAGAAGGTCCTGGGTTCGATCCCCAGGTGGGGCGGTCCGGGTCCTTTCTGTGTATAGTTTGCATGTTCTCGCCGTGTCCGCACGGGTTTCCTACGGGTGCTCCGGTTTCCTCCGACAGTCCACTCCAAAGACATGCAAGTGAGGTGAATTGGAGACACTAAATTGCCCACGACTGTGTTCGATATACATCTTGTGTGAAGATAATCTACCGTTCCTGTCATGAATGTAACCAAAGTGTAAAACATGACGTTAAAATCCTAATAAACAAAGAAAAGTTTGGACACCCCTGACGTAGGTGCTTCAGTTGATGTATTTGGCGCAGCTCGTTTTGACCCCAGTGGCGTTCCATAACCGCTGACTGATAACGACTCGGGCGCCTTGTAGTGATGGGAATTTCGGCTCCTTTTAGAGAGCCGGTTCTTTTGTATCTTGACCAATCACAAAAAACCAATCAGGAGCCGGATCCCGTCGTTCACTTTAAAGAGCCGACTCTTAGAGCCGAATCGTTCGCGACCGACCCATCACTAGCGCCTTGTGAGTCCGTTTCTCCCGCAGGCGGTGCACCGTAAACACCGCTCCATACGACCCCTGCTCATCAAGGACATACCACAACAGGCTTACGGGTATTATTTACTTCAGTCGGTGTACATTCGTGTCATTGTGGGATTTAAAAATGAACTAATGACCGCGGTGAGGAGGAGGTGTGTCGGTATCGGTATTCGGCGAGGAGACGGTGTTGTTGTGTCGGGACGGTGCTAGTGAGCTCCACAGAATCATGCTAACTGCGCTAAACCGGACCGCTGCGGCATAGCGCTGCAGTCATGTTGTTTTCCAACAGCTCGGTCAGGATTGTCCAGATTCCTTCGCTATTATGATACAGATTTAGAGAAAAAATGTTCGTCTAATGGCATTTAAATATTTTATTTGCATGAAATAGCACCTTGGATGAGGGAATTGTATTGTCAGGGAGAAGGCTAGGTATCGTATAGGTCATTATATTGTTTATTGGTAGTAAACAAAGCTAACTGGATGGCGTGGACGTTCCCAGCGAAGCGCTCTCCTTCACGGTCTATACACGCAAATTACTCCGTCCATTCTTGAGTTCTGGCTCTAAAACAAAGACCAAAATGTCAAGCTAGGGAACATTTCTGGGTACAGCTGCATTTTAAACACGCTCGTTGTGTTTTAGCGAGCTTGTTCGCCTGCATTATCTATACAGACAAGTTAAAACACGACGAACTAGTTCCGAATGGCTTCTCGGGAGCGTGAAAATGCGGCGGAAGGAGATCCGACCACGTCGCTTCAACCGCTGCGATTCGCCCCTGAAGACTCCGGGCGGGCGCAGAAATCGAAAAGCCTCCCTGTGCTCAACGAAAGCCCGGATCTGGAGACGGATGGGGTTAAGACGACACAAGAAGAAGGTCAAACACTCGTCTCGGAGACCGAAAACGTGCTGTCCTGTTCTAACCCGGAGGCGGCGGATGAGTCCGCGGGGAGCCGCAGGGTCCGGTTCGTTCTCCCCGCGCGCCTGGCCCGCGTGCCCGTGAGGCGCTACGTGCGCGCGCTGTTCTCGGACTCGCGCTGCTTCTTGTTCTACATGAGTTACCTCACCTTCATCCAGTCGCTCATGGTGTCCGGCTACCTCAGCAGCGTTATTACTACTATAGGTAAACACTCATCTCCTCTTACTCTGCTTTCTTCAGCCACTCTATTTCATTTCTCTACACCTACACTACTCACCTGTATAAAACAAAAAAAAAAACTGAACTTCTAATGGGTACAGTAAGTATTTGGGTTAGTTGTCGCAGGGGGCAGGGGTGGCCAGACTTATGTTCCTGCACTGTTTGCCCTTGTGCCCACTTCTATAATCAACCCAAGACCATCCTGTAATGGTTTAAGACAGTGGCGGCTCCTGCCAAATCTCCCGGGAAGAGGGGGGGGATGATGGCCAAGGTGACCCGTTCAATGGGTAAATTAAAGCTTAAATAATTAACATCTTAAGTCATCTGTCAGTTTGCCCTCACAAATAACTTTGAACATGGAGAGAGACCAGCTTTACCATAATCATAAAATGAAGTAAAGCTTCACACTAACAATTGAATTCAGTCTTCATCAGATAGCATTTTATTTTAGGTGCAGCAGATCCAGAATGAAGATCGGCATCGGGGCTGATGTGCAATGAATAAAGAAGTACAATTAAACAATTATGGAGATGCAATAAGTGCAATCACAATTCACAATTTAAAAATTACATTACTGCCGCTCAGGTGGTGCAGCGGTAAAGTACGCTAGCTCACTTTACCGAGTTGGGGTTTCTAGATGCATCGTATCGAAACTCGGCTCTACCTTTCCGACTGGGTTGGGCGGCAGTATGAACAACGTTTGGCTGTTGTTCAGGGTTAGGGGTAGAGTCGGAGCATAGGTCCTCATAACCGGTGCGACTGCGGGCCCTGCTGGTTGACTGACGGCGCCTGCACGGGGCTGAGGAATGACATTGAGGGGGGGGTGACCCTCCGTGCGCGGTGTCTCTCGGTGTATGAGCTCGGCTCGTGCGGGTGAAAAATGCAGGCTGTACTGACTACGCAGTCGGAGGGGGCGCAAGTCAGTTGAGTGGCGTCCTCAGTGAGCGGTGAAGGGTCGAATCAGTATTCAGGACACAATCAGGGTAATTGGACACGACTAGAATAGGGATAAAAGTTGGGGGGAAAGTGGGAAAAAATAGATAAATAAAAAAGATAAATAAATAAAATGACATTACTTACTTACTAATTAATTTACTTGTAACTTATATGATTTCCCCCCCTTTGTAGATGCTTGATGTTTAAATTTGGTCTGGGTGGCCCTAATTCTTTAGTTGCTCATTTATCCTGATTACTATGATGGAGTTGCTCCGAACTGAGGTGATGGTAGTCATGGTGACGAGATCGTTACACCAGGTTACGTGTGACGCAAGCACGTAAGTGCGAGCCCTCCCGGAACCCATTCAGAATGTATTGCAGCGCCTGCAGTTCGAAAAAAAGAGCCTTAACATGAGAGTCTATGAGAGCGATCCGGTAGGGGCGGTACTGTACGGGACACAACTCGACGCTGATTGGACTACGATATTCAAAGGCAAGTCAGACTGTCCAGAACAGTCCAGAACAGAAAATTTCTTCCCTTTCGTCCTTTGGTGGTGCGTCGCCCGATCGCCCTGAGGAACGAGCCGCCCCCGGATTAAGAAGTTATTGGATGTGTTTGTGCTAGACAAATGTGGCCGTTTAGGTGGGGTTGGTAATACACCTCCGGGTGCTCCGGTTTCCTCCCACAGTCCAAAGACATGCCAATATTGCCTGGCCTGTGATGTACTGGCGCCCTGTCCAGGGTGTTTCTGTGTGTCTTGCGCCCATTGAGAGCTGGGATTTACTCCAGCACCCCTGCGACCCTGATAAGGATAAGCGGTATAGAGAGTGAGTGAGTGAGTGGTCATACACCTCTACCAGTTTAGTCACACTGGTCTAGTTGGTTATGCTGGTAGTCTGTAAGACCAGATGGAGAACCAACACAATATACAGCGAAGACCAGCTAGATTGTCCATCGTTAGCTAATAAATAATACAAACCATTATAGGACAAGTGGATGGAGCGTTCGGCTATCGATCAGAATACTGCGGGTTTGAATCCTGGCTTGCCATGTAGACACTGTTGGGCCCTTGAGCAAGGCCTTTAATCCTGTCTGCTTTAGGGGTGCTGTACAATAGCTGACCCTGAGCTCTGACCCCAGCTTCAGGATATGAAGGAAAAGAATTTCATTGTATGTGTATAAGCCATCTTGACCAGCTTGTCCTGGCCAAGCCATTTTTTAAGAGTGTAAGAGTGTAAAAATAGCATTTTAAAACATCTTTTTTTTTTTAAACTAAGCTAATTTTATTTAGGAATGTAGGCATAACAGTTATCCTTTAGCATACAGTCCTCTAACATCTGAGGGTGTGATGTGTAGGATGGTACATAAGTGCAGGTTCTGACAGTCTGGGTCTACAACAGCTACTCAGGTTTCATTTTACCTCATGAAAAAGTGCCTTATGTCAGGCACTAGACTGGCTATTCTAAATTTGCCCTCAGTCTAAGTGAATTACTGAGTGTGTAATGCCCTGCAATGGATTGACACTGTGGAGATGAATAAATGAATGCTATAAATAGATGAAGAGGAGACTGTAAAAAGGGAAACGTTAGGACCTAAGTGCTACTAAGACCAGAATGTAAAAGTAAGCTGTGCACAAGCTAACAAGTCCCTTGCATCTGAAAGCATTTGTTAGAATAATTACCCCATAATGTTTAGGTCCTGCTCTTTATTTCTTTACTGTTGTATTTACCAGAGATGCATGAGTACCGATACTCGTACTCGCAAACGAGGCTCCGATACTAAACATCCGATACCGTGTGCCTAGTGCACGTTGCTGCGTTATGCCTGGTTCACACTACACGATTTTTGCCCTGATTTTCGCTCGGCGACTGGTCGGTGCTAGATTTGCCGGCTCGGGAGCAACTCGGCTCTCGGTCGCTAAGTGTGAACTACCCGACAACTCGATCCGACCGGCTCGCCGAGCGCTCGAGTTTTCTAGCACGTCAGATATCTCATCTCAGATGTGCGACTGGGAATGAGTGACATGTCGAACAGCCAATGAGAACGCAGGATACGGTGTGAGGGGAAACGCAGGAGAGGAGTGTAAACAGGTGGGACGGGGATAATATAGTTTATATCAGAATACATCAGCACACACACGAGTTTTACAGTATTTCTGACCTGATCGTTCTTTACAAAACATAACAACAAAACACCAACATTGCAAAATTATTTATTAACCTCCAACTCACTACAGAACAATCCGTGCTATTCGTGTTGCCAAATCCACTCAGATTCATTTATTTTTCCTCCTTGATTTCATCACGTCAGCGCACAGACACTTTGATCACTCGCTACTTGTTGACGTGCATTTTTGGACGTGGTATCATCAAACTTCTCGTCACTTCTCACGTGTGTTTTTGTTTAAAAAAAAAAAAACGGTATTCTAAATAGGTATCGGTATCGGCAAGTACAAAAATACTCGTACTTGTACTCAGTTGGGAAAAAATGGTATCGATGCATCCCTAATATATACTATATCTGTGTCCACACTTGTTCTTTGCCTTTTAAAGCTAAACATACAGACTGTGGGGGTTATATTCGGTGTGTTTCTGTTACAGAAAAGCGCTACAGTCTGCGCAGTTCAGAGTCTGGTCTGCTGGTCAGCTGTTTCGACATTGGCAGCCTTCTCATCGTCGTATTCATCAGCTACTTCGGCGGGCGAGGCCGGAGACCGCGCTGGCTTGCCATAGGGGGTGTGATCATTGCCATTGGTGCTGCACTCTTCTCCCTCCCTCACTTCATCTCTCCGCCATATCAGCTGGAGCAGCTGAACAACACAGGCCGAGCCGAGGGGCTGTGCACCGTAACTAACAGCAGCAGGAGAGACGGACCAGAGGCGTGTCCTCGGGACCAAGAAGACAGTGAGCATGCTCTGTATGTGGCACTGTTCATCTGCGCGCAGATTCTGATAGGCATGGGGTCCACGCCCATCTACACGCTTGGACCCACCTACCTCGATGATAATGTGAAAAAGGAGAACGCCTCTCTGTACTTGGGTGAGTGACACGGTGCCAGAGTGTCTAAATTAGATTTAGATCACATTAATAATAAATATTAACAAACCCCATTTCCAAAACAGTTGGGACACTTTATGAAATATGAAAAAAATGAAGTAATAACTGTAATTTGTTAAATCGCTTGAGCTGCTAAACACTCACTCATGTCTCAAGTGGGTAGGTGGGTGGGTGGGGGGGAGGGGGTGCGGTACTGGAGCCTATCCCAGCTTTTCAATGGGCGCAAGGTACACAGTAACTACCTGGACATGGCGTCAATCCATCGCAGAGCAGACACACACATACACACACACACAGACATACACACACTCATTCACCTATAGGGCACTACAGTGTCTCCAATTAACCCGACTGCATGTTTTTGGACTGGGAGGAAAGCGGAGCTCCTGGAGGAAACCCACCCCATACCTAAAGAAAATCATCCCACAGCTGCCCAGTAGGAAGACATGTGTAATTCAAAAAATTAGAAGACTTGAAAATATCGGAACATGTGTGAGGAAGACAAACTGAACTCAGTAGATAGTCGAGCGAAGCTTCGAAATGTCCCGTCTTTATACAAATCACATACAAATCCAATACCTCATGTTTGCAAACCCTAAACCTTTTATGACCTTAAGGCAAGGAAACAGAAAAAAGTCAGCAGGTGCTTTCATCGCTTTCATTTGCACGTGAGTCAGCTGTCAACGCCCCTGTAGTATTGATGTCCCTTATCAGTGTTCCTCAGGACTGCATCTGTCTGCTAGCAGACAGAGAGTGAGTGAACAAAACAGATAACATGCAGAATATAGTGTATGAAACATGACGGCTCGCAACGTGTGTGTTTATTACATTTATCATGTTACAAAAATGCTAAACAAGGGCATCATGAGGTAAGGGGGAGGATGCCCCACAATGTGAATCCTGCCAATTACGCATCACAATTAAACACATACTAACTGAGTGCCCTAAATACCAAAGGGAAAGACAAAAATTCTCCATAACCGGAACAATAAAAGACATTTTTAACCTTGGAAAAACAGAAAAACTTTTGAACTTCATTACAATTACTAAATTAGAAATACACATATAATATCAGAGACTATGTAACAGATACAAAGCACCCTCATAAACCTTTCCTGCCGTGAATATAACTCACAAGAGTAAACACGGTGTTGATAGATAGATAGATAGATAGATAGATAGATAGATAGATAGATAGATAGATAGATAGATAGATAGATGGCATCATGAGGTACTCGTTTCAAATGTGACAGTGTAAGAGATACAAAAATTTCCTGTATGTGACACAATGAAATAAATATGGTATACATTCCTCTGTACCATAGATACAATGACGAGCCTTTCCGCATCCAAATAAAACAGTTATAGATCCTGTGGCCGCTCAGGTGGCGCAGCGGTAAAAAGAAACGCGCTGCAACCAGAGCTGGATTCTGAGAAGCGTCGTATCGAATCCAGCCTTGCTTTACCGGTTCGAAGCCGAGTGGCTGTATGAGCAACGATTGGCCGGTTGCTCATGTGGGGGGTGGGGACAAAGAACCGGATGTGGGTCTCTCTCTGTCAGAATGCGATTGCGTTCTCTGCCGGCTGATTGGAGGCGCTTACACAGAGATGGGAGAGGGTGCCCTTAGGGTGTGTCTCTCCGCATGCAACGCTAGGTGGCGCCAAACTCGTCAATGTGTGGGTGGCAAAGATGCATCTGGCTGCTGCTCGTGTTTCGGAGGGGATACGGGTTAGCTTCAATCACCTCCGTCAGGGCAGGGTTCGGCATAGACAGAGAGGAAGCACGATGCTAATTGAACAATTGGATGCGCTAAAAGGGGAGAAAAAGGGGTTAAAAAAAAAACAAAAAAACAGTTATAGATCCTTATTTAGCCTTATATTTTTCACATATGCATATAATAACTTTTTTAAAGTAACTGTTTTAATGTAGGCACGGTAGCTTAGTGGGTAGCGCTGTCGCCTCACAGCAAGAAGGTCCTGGGTTTGATTCCCAGGCGGGGCGGTCCGGGTCCTTTCTGTGCGGAGTTTGCATGTTCTCCCCGTGTCTGCGTGGGTTTCCTCCAGCAGCTCTGGTTTCCTCCCACAGTCCAAAAAACATGCAGTCAGGTTAAGTGGAGACACTGAATTGCCCTATAAGTGTGTGTGTGTATGTGTGTGTGTCTGCCCTGCGATGGACTGGCGTCTCATTCAGGGTGTTACTGTGTGCCTTGCGCCCATTGAAAAGCTGGGATAGGCTCCAGCAACCCCCGTGACCCTAATTGGATAAGCAGATAAGAAAATGAATGAATGAATGAATGTTTTGCTTAAGTATAAAGACACTCCATGAAATATTCATTTGTTCTGTCTTTCTAATATCTCTAAACCAAGTATTGGCCAAGTTGCGAAGTGGTGATATTTTTTCCAGGATATTGAAATAAACTGGTAACAGTGATCAATAAAAGTGTAGCATTCCCGACCTACTTTGGGGAAGATTGATTTGAGCCGAGGGGCTGTGCACCATTTTATTAAATTGGAAAACATCTACAACAACACTTGGACTATAGGACTATAGACTTATATAAAAATGACCTACCTCTCCTGCTGTAAATATAACCATTGTGTATGAATAAATAAATACATTATTAAAATAGACTGATGGTCATAAGTAAAGTAACAGTAAAGCTAATTGTGCTGATTGTTTTAAGTTTCAGCTTTACAACATAAAAATAAATAAAGTATTTAATAATGTGTGTGTGTATGTGTGTGTGTTTAA
This sequence comes from Trichomycterus rosablanca, assembly GCF_030014385.1. Classification (NCBI taxonomy): domain Eukaryota; kingdom Metazoa; phylum Chordata; class Actinopteri; order Siluriformes; family Trichomycteridae; genus Trichomycterus; species Trichomycterus rosablanca. The sequence continues at coordinate 5,373,335 of NC_086012.1, forward strand.
GCTATCATGTATGTAATGGGAGCTCTCGGTCCTGCTGCTGGCTACTTGCTGGGTGGAGTGCTGATTGGTTTCTACGTGGACCCCAACACTAATGTGAATATCGACCAGAACGACCCACGTTATGTAGGAAACTGGTGAGAGGCGCTCAAAATCTCTTACTCATGCACTCTTTAACTTAATATGTCATTTGACTGTTGTTTATTTTACTGTTAACAAAGGATTTTTTAAAACCTATTTTTCTCTCTAGACTTAAATTGGGTTGGCACTATTATTCGTTTATATAAGTAACTGTAACTTATGAAACTCTGTCCCTCTAGATTATGTTTATCTCTCTGTTGTCCTCTCTCACAGGTGAAGAGATGAAGGGATTTTTTCTGTTGTTTAATCTCTCTGGTTTTCTCATTCTTTTTCTCTCTATGGAGTGGAGAGTTGCTACTGTTCTTATCTGTCTCTTTTATGTTCTCTCTCTCTCTCTCTCTCTCTCTCTTGCACTTCTCCCTTCTCTGCTCCCCTGTCTCTCAGGTGGAGTGGGTTTCTGTTCTGTGCTGTGGCCATGCTCCTTGTGATCTTCCCAATGTTTGCCTTCCCAAAGAAACTGCCCCTCCGTCACAAGAAGAGCAACAGGAAGAAGAAGAGCGTAGAAGACATACCGAGCGATGACGAAGTGATGAAGGAAAAGAGCCAAGCCGTGTCCTCCTCCATGGGCTTTGGCAAAGACATCAGGGGTAAATCCTCAGCTTTTAACATTTAGTGAACACTTGTGAGTCTGGTCAGCATTTATATGGAGATGAACATGAACCTGAACATGAGCTTGTTGGACACAATGTTCCAAACCATGGGCATTATTATGGAGCTGCCACCCCCCTCGCAAATTGCTTTCCACGATGTTCAGTCAAAAGAGCATTTGTCTGGCTTAGGTGCTAATGGAAAAGAAGGCCTGGCACACAATCAGCAATCCAAATGTCCCAAACGTGATTAATGGGGTTGAGGGAAATGGGAATCTGTGCAGTATCTCCATACCAAACTCTAAAGTCGTGTTTGTGCACACTGGCATACTGGAGCAGGAAAGAGCCTTTACATCCAACAAGTTACACCTCTTAGCAATGGGTATAGCTGGAATCTGACTTACTTTTGCCTCTAATTTTAACAACTTAACTCAGCCAACTTTTAAATGTATTATAAAACATCGTAGTGGCAAAATTTGAACGAATCCATTGCACAACAAATAAATACATGATTAAATGACATCATAATACTCTATTATTCAATATGTTTCTCTTTTGTCTGACTCTCTTTGTGTCTCCAGACTTGCCAAAGGCAGCCCTGCGAATCCTGAGCAACGTGACGTTCTTATTTGTGAGTTTATCGTACACGGCAGAGTGTGCCATCGTCACAGCCTTCATCACTTTCATCCCTAAATTCATCGAGTCCCAGTTCGGGGTTCCAGCATCTAGTGCCAGCATTTATACAGGTGAACACACACACACACACACACACACACACACACACACACACACACACTAAAGCACACAGATATACAGTACAACATTAAAAACACTGACAAGTGAAGTGAGTGGTATTCGTTATGTTGTTAGAGTTGTCAAGGGCTGGGTCAGGCAGCAGGTAAACAGTCAGTCTACATTACATTTACATATTTGGCATTCAGCGGACGCTTTTATTCAAAGCGACTTACAGTATACAGTCCAAGCAATTGAGGGTTAAGGGCCTTGTTCAAGGGACCAACATTGGCAACCTGGCAGTGGTGGGGTTTAAAACCTACAGAAGAGCTACGGTAGCACAAACTGCCGAATAGGTCAACACACAGTGCATTGCGGCTTGCTGTGTAGTCCTACACCGGTCAGAAAAGAGCATCTCACCCCTGTTTGATTCAGGACACCTAGGATTGTCCTAACCTTTCCTTCTTATAAGGGTGGCACGGTCGCCCCACAGCAAGAAGGTCCTGGATTTGATTCCCAGGTGTAGTATTCTGGGTCATTTTTATGTTGAATTTGCATGTTCTCCCCGTGTCCGTGTGGTTTTCCTCCAGACGCTCTGTTTTCCTCCCACAATCCAAAGACATGCAGATGAGGTGTGCTGGAGAGAATCTTGGGTAACCAGCGATTACCTGTCCTGTCATGAATGTAATCAAAGTGTGTAAAACTTCTATAAGATTGTTTTATGGTACTGTTTGTACAGTCTTATTATGCTTTTTCTTTATTCCCCCCCTCCCCATTTGATGGACAGCTAAGCACCTCTTAGGACCCTCCTACTTTGATATCAGATTTGTTGTTTTGTCTTGATAAATCAAATACCAGAATGTATATTTCCATTTCTGAATGGTAGTTGTGTGTATCTCAAGCTCCCCCCTTTCTCTACTTGCTTTGTAGGCTTGGTTATTGTTCCAAGTGCCGGTGTGGGCATCGTGCTGGGAGGCTACATCATCAAAAAGCTAAAGCTGGGAGCAAGAGAATCAGCCAAACTGGCCATGATCTGTAGTGGTGTGTCTCTACTCTGTTTCTCCACGCTTTTCATCGTCGGCTGTGAGAGCATTAACCTCGGGGGGATCAACATACCGTACACCACTGGGTAAATGAAGCCACAGTGTATGAATTGTCGTACTGTACTGTATTACACAGGAATACGTGATCAGACTGATTGATAATCAGTACAATAGATTTATATGATGTTTGGCCATGCTGTGTTACAATTGTATGATGTAAATACTGTAGTGTGAGGCTGTAGTCAGCATTCTAGCCATGACTGTATATTTATGCGGTTTAGGTAGCTTTTAAAATGGAATAAATTCACACTTTCCATAATTACTTGTACACACAGTTGTATATATTATATCTATATTATTATTATTATACATACCTAGCTATTCCCCCTTCTTATGCTTATTATTAATATTGTTATTTATATTATGTATATATTACTATGTATATAGACGGGCGGCACAGTGGCTAAGTGGGTAGCACTGTCGCCTCACAGCAAGAAGGTCTTGGGTTTGATCCCCAGGTAGGGCGGTCAGGGTCTTTTCTATGCGGAGTTTGCATGTTCTTCCCGTGTCTGTGTGGGTTTCCTCCGGGTGCTCTGATTTCCTCCCACAGTCCAAAAATATGCAGCCAGGCTAATGGGAGACACTGAATTGTCTTGTAGGTTGTAGGTACTGTAAGTGTTTTGAGCATGTTTAAGGCAGGCTATATTAAAACAGCTATTAATTTACGCTATTGTTAATCAGTCTCAATGTCAAAGTCTCTTTTTCTATCTCTGTCTTTCTGCAGGCCCACGTTGACTCTGTCCCATCGGAACCTAACAGGCGGGTGCAACGTTAACTGTGGTTGCCGAATTCACGAGTATGCTCCCGTGTGTGGTTCAGATGGAATCACGTATTTTAACCCCTGCCTGGCTGGCTGCAGCGGTGTCACCAACGACAGCTCGGGGGTACGCGCACAAACCGTAACGCTCGGGTTCTAGGAAAAGGGTTTAGCAAAGCTTCTGACATAACTGTTAGAACGTAACAGAGAAATTGAAAGAAAACTGAAATCTGCTATCAACTTGCCTGGTGCCTACACAGACACTCGATTGGCTGTGTGTCTGTGAGGGGCGGGACGATGGCAGAACAGGGTTTCCTCATAAATCTTGGCGTGCGAACCGGTTCCCCATATGAACCCACCTCATGCAGGTGAAAAGATGCAGTCGTACGGCACACGTCTTAAATTGTATTAACCAGAACACAAGTTACCAACAGTTGACGAAATAAATAAATACATTTATGTACGTTTCTGCAATAATTATTTATAAAAATTGGTTCAGATCTACATATCATTCAAATAAGTCAGCTGGGCGTCTGCACAGACATGATTAACTATGTCTTTGGGATGGCCTAAGCCCTGCGACGGATTAGCTCTCTGTTCTGAGTATTCCTACTTTGCACACCTAGTTTCCTGGGGGAACTGGACCCATCACAACCCTGACCAGTTTTCATGTTCCAACGTTTGAACAGTAACATCCAGATCTTTTGAAATGCATGCCTAAAGTGCTCAGGTCACACAGCAGTCCATTACGCTAGCCTACCATCGCGACAATCAAGGTTTGAATCTCAGCTGTGTGATCGGTCTGCTGAGCATCTGCACGAACATGATCGGCGGCTATGTCTTTGGGATGGTTCAAACTAGGGCTGGACAATATGGATAAAATTTATATCACGATATAACTTCTAATTTCGGTCGATACGATATAATTCCGATATCGATATGAATAATACAAATGTCAGAAAAACTGCCAGGAACACCAACATTGAAAGGCTGTACCTGCAAACCTCTGAAAAATGTATTTGCAAAGTCTATGAAATCTCACCCTTTTCAACTACATAATATTTTAGAAATAATAATAATAATAATAATAATACAAATAAATTAGCTTTCACCTTTTACTTGTATTCAGCATTTGTATACAGACAAAAACACGACATCATTCTCAAATAAACATAAGCTTTGACAATATATAATATAATATATTAACATATGTCTTAACCAGAGGTGGAAAGAGTACTAAAATATTGTACAAGTAAAAGTACTATTACTTTAATGAATTACGAGTAAAGTTACTAGTCTAAAAATCTACTCAAGTGAAAGGTAACTCATTTAAAATGTAAACGTTACTTAGTTACTTTATTAACGGGGGGGGGGGTCTCTTCTGTGTAATGCAAACAGGACAAGTGGATATAAATCTCACAATAGTTGTTTTTAATTCAAATATAATAGAAGAAACATGTTGATACAACATTTAAAACATTTAGGGGTGTGTAATGTGTCATTTTAGTCCCATAAAACTTTTTTAAACTGTATAACCACTAGTGATGTGTCGTAGAATTATTTGAATCTATTGAACGGCCCTTTAAATGAAGGAATCGATTCGCGCTTCTGGGAGTCGTTATGTTATATACGGCTCTTTAAAAGGAACCGAGACAAAAGATCCGACTCCCCGTCGCAGAATTCACTGCAGCAGTTTCCCAGCCGCGATTTCTTCAGCGTTTATTATTTTACTCAGGACCTTATTTAAAATGTAGCTAATTACAATTCTTAATACAAAACATACTTAAGTAAAAGTAAAATTACAGGCTGTGAAATCTACTTTTAAAAAGTATAAGTACACAAAAAACAAAAAAGTAGCCTACTTTTTTGTTTTTTGTGTACTTATACTCTGGTCTTAACTAACTTTAATCCACAACATGGACTGATTATTATTTGTATGTAAACATTTTCGAACAAATGTCTTCAACCAGGATAAAGAATATAAAAAGTGCTTAAGAGTTGCTGCAGAATTTGCTGCAGCAGATGTTGTGCTTAAAGAATACAGAAAAAAAGAGTCTAGTCTTTCCTCTCTTATCAACTATTTCTACTGCTTCTTTTTTAACTGTGGATGCTCGTTCACTCACAGCTGTTGAACTCATTTAGTCGCTAATATCCACCGTGCTGTAGCAGAGTAATCAGAGCGGTAACGCTGAGCACTGGCTTCGTGCCTGTGGCGTACGTCATCACGCACTGACGTATGCATATCGATCGAATTTGTTTAAAAACCATATCACCGTTATTGAAACATTTTCTATCGCGATATATATCGATATCGAATTATTGTCCAGCACTAGTTCAAACCCTGTGATGGATTACTGCCCTGTCCAGGGTATTATCCAGCGTTTTCTGGTGGAACCAGACCTGCCACGACCCTGACCAGGATAAATCAGCTGATCCAGTTGCAGTCCAGGCATTTTGAGCTTTTCTACAGTATCAGGAATAATGGGCCATTTTTTTTTTCCAGATCCGGAACTATTCGGACTGCGCATGTGTACAGAGCAGACAGGTGATCACTCCGTCTGGAGGGAATCACGAGCTGCAGGTGGTCATCGTGAAGACGTACCTGAACGAGAACGGCTACGCACTGGCTGGCAAGTGTGAGCGCACCTGCGGAACCCTGATAACCTTCCTCATCTTTCTGTTCATCGTCACCCTGATAACCGCCTGCGCCCAGCCTTCTGCCATCATCGTCACCCTTAGGTTTGTATCTCACTCTTTTGCTTTCGTTTTCTGTTTCAGAAGACATTTTTTTCAATGCATTTCAGTACCACCATGTTTAAAAATGTATTAGGTTTGTTTTTGTTGTTGGACTAGCCATTGCAGTACTACTTATTAAAGAAAGTCATGTTTAAACTCGCACACTAGAGCTGACATCTCAAGCACATCAGTTCGAATCTCAGCTCTGCTACCGGCAGGCTTGTTGATTGGCTCGTTGTTCACGGAGGGTGCCGGAGGGGGTTCCTCGTAACTGACGGAATTACGACCTCTGCTTTAATTATACGAGGGATGATGTAATCAGGGTGTGTCTCTCTGTGCGCAAAGCTGAGCCCCGTATGAACCTGCCTCGTGCAGGTGAAAAGATGCAGTCGGCTACTGCACACGTGTCGGAGGGGGCGTGTCTTAGTCATGGCTCTCCTCAGTCAGAAGTGGAGATCGACATCAGTAGAGAGTATTTGGATACGACTAGATTGAGGGGAGAAAAGAAAAAAACAGGCTGAAGCTTAAGTTCTACTACCGGCAGGTTGGACGTCTCTACGAACAATGATCGGCTCATTTGAGGATGGGATTACCAGAGGGGATTCCTCATGACCTCTGCTGGCTGATGAGAAAAGAAGCAGTCAGCTATTGCACATGTGTCGGAGGGGGTTTGTATTAGCCACGGCCCCCCTCGGTCAGGAGTGGAGGTCAACATCAGTAGAGAGGAAGCATAATGCGGTTGGGTAATTGGATACCACTAGATTGGCAGTAAAATTGAGGGAAATGCATTAAAAAAAGTTTAATTAGTAATTACATTTGAAAAGAAATCATATTCTTTGTCTCAAACTAGATCTGTGGAGGAGCAGGAGAGACCTTTTGCTTTGGGAATGCAGTTTGTTCTTCTCAGGACTCTCGGTATGATAGAAATATTTTTTATATATGTGTCTTGGTTAATTTTACTTGCATGGCAAATTCATTCATTTAAATCAAAGCACTACTGACTGCTAACAGCAAAAGAAGTGTATTACCATACAAGGAGTACTAGAACTGTACTGAAGCAATAATTAAAGAAGGTTTATGTATGAAAAAGACATTCCAGACATGACCAATGAAAGCAAGGCTAATGCTGTTCTGGTATCCACATCAAACAATATTTTAGGTATTGGTTTGACTGTACAAAGTGACTAATAAATCTACTACCTGATTTCTACTTAGGATCAATGTAAGACCAGCATTTATCTGGCCTGCTAAGTGCTAATTTGCTTCTAGAATAATATGGACACCTCAGACTATTCATTAATTTGACAATGTTTGACTCATTTCAATGAGAACTGACTGGCACACAGAATCCTGGGTGTTCTGGTTTATTCAGGCACTTTCAGTTGTTTTGAATGAAAGTGTCATGCAATGAACATATACTGTATATACATATGGGGGCGAGCCGTAGCCTAGAGGTTAGGGTACTGGACTAGAAATCAGAAGGTCGCTGGTTCAAGCCCTACCACGGCCAGGTTTGCTGCTGTTGGGCCCTTGAGCAAGGCTCTTAACCCTTAATTGCTCAGATTGTATACTGTAACTGTACTGTAAGTCGCTTTGGATAAAAGTGTCTGCTAAATGCTGAAAATGAAATGAAATATATGAACTTCAAAAGATTTAAGCTGGCACAGTGGGTAGACGGGGCCTGGGTTTCGATTCCCGGGCGGAGCGGTCCGGGTACTTTCTGTGTGGAGTTTGCATGTTCTCACCGTGTCTGCATGTGTCCGGTTTCCTTCCACAGTCCAAAGTCATGCAAGTGAGGTGAATTGGAGATACAAGACTGGCTTTGACGGTGTTTGAAATTGAACTTGGACTGATAAATCATGTGTAACCTGTAACTACCTGCCCTGTCATTAACGGAACGGCATGAATATATTTATAAATACTCATGACTATAAGTAAATAAATTAATAAGAATATGATGATGCAAATTGTTTATAGCTATAGTTTATACCTGTTACCAATGTAGCTTATGTATTGCACTGTTACAGTGGGATTGTTGGTGTACATGGTGTATTTTTAATTGCTTGTTTTAAACATATTTATAGATCCTGGTGTTTCTGCGAACGTAAACATGTCCAGAATTGCACAGCATGTTAATAATAATACATTTGTCATTTCTCTTCACCCCTTCAGCCTACATCCCTACTCCAATCTATTTTGGGGCTGTGATCGACACCACCTGTATGCTCTGGCAGCAGGACTGTGGAGTTCACGGTTCCTGTTGGGAGTACGACGTCACGGCCCTTCGCTTCGTCTACTTCGGCTTGGCGGCCAGCCTCAAGTTCCTGGGCTTTTTCTTCATCTTCCTCACGTGGTATTCGCTGAAGCGGCGCGAGGAGCAAACGCACGCGCACCCCGTATCCCCTCTGGACACCGTCAGCCAGCTGATGTGTCATTCTGGGTGGCAAAAGGGCCATGCCCGTACGCGCTCTTGCCCCGTCTTCCTGCCCCGGCCGCCTGACCACTGCCTGGCTGCCGCCATGGCAACCGGACACACCTTGAGCCGTGGTAACAGTTGTCCTAGCAATGGCCTGAAAGCAATAACTCTGCCCATTAAGTCTCTTGAAAAAGTGGTGATATGAGATATCATGGCAAAAAAAGAACATGTACACACACACACACACACACACACACCTACACACCTACACACCTACACTTGCATAGACACGACATACTAGATCAAGTGAAGTCCACATCTCCATCATGTCCTCAGAGCCAATGCTGGTGCCTTTTTTCACAACCATACACTGCAATCCTGGACTCGATACCTCAACGGGATCAGTACCTCTCCTTCTTTACACACTTATACATTCTCTTTCACATTTCCTGTATCAGCACTTACACACACACACACACACACACACACTTTTCTTTCCTGCATGGACATGACCTCTGATCATTGTACTGCTAGGCGGACACTGTAGAACTCTGAAAGTCTTTTTCTTGACCCTGATCTGATTAGAATGAAAAATAAAATGAGCTGGAGATACACTTCATGAACAAAAGTATGTGGACACATGGCTGAGCTTGCTGGGTATCACATTCTAAAACTATGGGCAATAATATGGAGTGTCCCTCCACCTTTTATTTAAAGACTTGTTATTTTAGGATTTTCAATTGTGTGTGTAGGAATTTGTGCCCATTCTGTTACAAAAGCAATTGAAAACGTAGCCGGGGTTGTGGATGAGCAGCTCTGGTTGCCGGTTGACGTTCCAGTTCATCCCATCGGTGAGGTTTTTTAGATAGTGGTGTGGCTGAAACACCTGAGCTCAATTATTATTATTATCAATTATCTGTCTTTTTATACATGTTTTCCTTTACACAAGTGTGTCACCCCTTTTAGCATTACTTTTTCCTGTAGTATGATGAACCTACCGTGGTGCTGCACGCACTTGTGCACTTGTACTTAATGCCCCCGTTTGGCCACTTGGCTGAACACTCAACCGGTCGCCCATTTAATGATTTGTTTCACTGATATCGGGTATTGTGGGCTGCATTATGCACACTTTTTTTTCTCTCCCAAACTAAGCATATAAATTAAACCCAGCAGGACGCAGCTGCAAGTCTGAGCATTTGCATATGAAAATGTGAAAATGGAAATAATATGTAAGTTTCCTCGCCCTGAACTGAGGGACTACGCATCTACCACTCTGAATTAAAATAACTACTGGAAGAGGATGTGTATTGTGCAAAGTTATTAAATACCCTTAAACATATTAGAGGCTGTAATTCCCGGGGGTTTTGATGTCCAAATAAAAATATTTTTACAACATTGAAATTTTGTTTCCGATGTCTGATTAATGCTGTATGTTTGCATACAGCTGAAGTACTTTACATCTACTTTTAAAAAAGTCTTAATGTATTTGTATAGCTTTTTAGTAGTAGACATTGTCTCATACAAACAAATTTTAGCAATCTGAGGTCAACAGCTATAGTGTCAAGCTCCCTAAATAACACAAATAAGAAACTTTAAGAGGACCCATCCTCCTTGGGTGTGACCAGGCTTTTAGAATATCTGCTGAGAACAAAATTCTGAATTTGGTGGTGTAGAAGAAAGCAATAAGCCATGAGAGACCGTGTGTTACTACAATTTTATCACGGGGAAAAACATCCTTCCCCGAGATAAAATCATAGCAGTAACGCACGGCCTCGAGTGGCTTATTGCTTTTATAAAACGGCGGTCAACATAAAAAATAATAAAATACAACAATGTTCAATTTATAAATGTTAACGGACTACCTGATTTTGCGGAAGAATGCTTTTTGTGTTTTTGTAAATAAAAACTGTGTTGCTAGGCAACATGAGGGCGAACATAACATTCGCAATAAACATTCCTCCACAAACACTATTACACTATTTCTTGGACGAAACACCCGCTTAATGATTAGGATTATTGTTTATATTAATCTGGACATTTCCATGTATAGTACATGAGTTAAAATAGTGTTTAACCAAGTTTGTAGTTTTTCTTTTCAGTGGCGTATTAATATGGAATGATGTGAGGTGGTCATAGGTGTGCGTATATCGGGGATTTTATAATGGCTTCGAACGCGGCTCAGCCAATCAGATTTTAGGACCGGAACTATCCGTTTTATAATGTTCCATGATCTATAATCATGCCCTTGGTTGTACCCATAAAAAAAGTACATGGAAAAGTGGTTTTTGGCTAAGGGGAGGGGGGAAAACACAAACCATTGCCTAAATGATGCTGATTAAAATTGATAAATAGATGTGTACACTACAAAAATTGTGATTTTATATATATATATTAGTAGTAGTAGTAAAAACATAACTTACTTTAACAAGTACTTTAATTCATCAGTTATGAGCCACCCATCAGCTCTGGATTTCATTAATACAGATGTACACTAAATGAACAAAAACATTGGGACACACCTGTTAATTTTTTAATTCATCCACATTTTTATTTCAGCCACAACAATAATATAAAGAAAATTATATGCTTCAAACTTTGCTGCAACAGTTTAGGGAATGCCTTTTCTTGTTCCAGCATGACTGTGCCCCTGTGACAAAGGTCAATAAATACATGAAGAACCCCAGTGGCCTGCACAGAGCCCTACTGATCAGCTTTGGAATGAACTGGAACACCAACTGAGAATTTCTTGACTAAAAGTGCAAATACAAATGCTTTTTTTTTTTTTTTTGACTAAACAGGCACAAGTTACCACAGACATATGTCAAAGTCTTGTGAAAAGGCTTCTCAAAAAAAGCTCACAAAGAGGTCACTCTATTTTAATAAAATTTGGTTTTTAAATGGGATGTCTAACAAGGTTATGCTCAGGTGTGTAAATGCTTTTGGCCTTACAGTGTATTTGATGTTTTAGCTTTGAGTCTGCTTGGCTTTCCTCTCACCTCCCAAAAGCATGAGGGGGAAGCACGGTGGCTCAGTGGGTAGCACTGTCCCCTGATGTTTGCATGTTCTCCCCGTGTCTGTGTGGGTTTCCTCCAGGAGCTCCAGACGTATAAGTGAGGTAAACTGGAGATACAAAATTGGCCATGACATTAAACTAATGAATCTTGTGTAACGAGTTATAACCTGTTCAGTCATAAAATCTAACCAAAGTGTATAAAACATGACGTTAAATCCGGGGGCGGCTCGTTCCTTAGGGCGATGGGGCGACGCACCACCAAAGGACGAAAGGGAAGAAATTTTTCTATCACAGCTGTGACTGTTCTGGACAGTCTGTCTTGCCTCGGAATATCGTAGTCCAATCAGCGTCGAGTTGTGTCCCGTACAGTACCGCCCCTACCGGATCGCTCTCATAGACTCTCATGTTAAGGCTCTTTTTTTTTAACTGCAGGCGCTGCAATACATTCTGAATGGCTTCCGGGAGGGCTCGCACTTACGTGCTTGCGTCACACGTAACCTGGTGTCGCGATCTCGTCACCATGACTACCATCACCTCAGTTCGGAGCAACTCCATCATAGTAATCAGGATAAATGAGCAACTAAAGAATTAGGGCCACCCAGACCAAATTTAAACATCAAGCATCTACAAAGGGGGGGAAATCATATAAGTTACAAGTAAATTACAAGTAAGTAAGTAATGTCATTTTTAAATTGTGAATTGTGATTGCACTTATTGTAAGTAATTGTTGTATTGTAATTGTTTAATTGTACTTCTTTATTAATTTCCCATCAGCCCCGATGCCGATCTTTATTCTGGATCTGCTGCACCTAAAATAAAATGCTATCTGATGAAGTCTGAATTAAATTGTTCTTGTGAAGCTTTACTTCATTTTATGTAGGGCGGCACGTTGGCTAAGTGGGCGGCACTGTCGCCTCACGGCAAGAAGGTCCTGGGTTCGATCCCCAGGTGGGGCGGTCCGGGTCCTTCCTGTGCGGCGTTTGCATGTTCTCCCCGTGTCCGCGTGGGTTTCCTCCGGGTGCTCCGGTTTCCTCCCACAGTCCAAAAACATGCCACCAGGCTAACTGGAAACACTGAATTGTCCTATAGATACCTATAGATAGGGAGGGTCGTGTCAGGAAGGGCATCCGGCGTAAAAATTGTGCCAAATCGATGCACGGATCGTGATCCGCCGAGAGCCGACCCCGCAACCGAACGGGATAAAGGCCGAGGAAAAGAAGAAGAAGGTAAAGCTGGTCTCTCTCCATGTTCAAAGTTATTTGTGAGGGCAAACTGACAGATGACATAAGACGTTAATTATTTAAGCTTTAATTTACCCATTGAACGGGTCACCTTGGCCATCATCGCAACAACTAACACCCCCCCCCCCCCGAGAAATTTGGCAGGAGCCGCCGCTGGTTAAATCCTAATAAACAAATAAATAAACGCTCCGCGCTCGAGCCCGAAGTGCTGCGTGTCCCGGCGTGAGCGCGAGGCGGCGGTGTGAGCAGCAGCGCGCGCCTGTTTCCTCTCTCCTGCCACTTCACGCGCTGCTCGCTCCTCTCGGTCCTTCCTGTGCAGCAGCGCCGAGCTCACACGCGCTCCAATCATGGCGCTGTACAACTTTAAGAAGATTATGGTGGTGCCCACCGCTAAGGTAAGTGTTTAATATGTGTTATTATTCCTCATGGGGTCTGTTGGTCTTAACGTGGCGTTTATGGACTGTAACGTTATTTATGGGAACGTGTACAGGGTTGGCACGTGCGTCGGTAACATGGCTAAAGCTAACGGCACTACCTACCACCTCAAGTTTTAGCTTAGCGTTTAGCTCTTTATTTATTCATTCACTTTTAAAGAAATACATCTACAAACAGTCATTCGTTTATTACTACTGACATATGTTATTAGTTTTAGTTATTCATACATGATTTATTTTAAAAGTGAGGAAATAAAAATCATAGTATCACAAGTATTTGTTGTACAGATGTGCTATACACCTCAAAAAACATCTAAGTCCGTCCATCCACCCACCACACATACAAGGCAATGTCTAATTCATAACAACTGTGTATTTGACTGTCAGGGGTAGATTCAATCTTGTGTGGAGGGTAGTTACACGTAGTACCACTTTTGGAGACCTGAGTGACTCTCAAGGGCCAAAAGACCTATTTGAAGTAGCCCAGAAACATCAAAGACTGCTCACAGGCAGCTGTGGTGAGTACCCACGGACAGTGGTCCGAGTAGGGACACGGCATGAATCGCTGACAGGTTGTTGGGCAGCCAAGACTCATAGATGCAAAAAGGCAGGAAGGCTGTGGTGTCTGGTACAATACAACAGAACAGTTGCTGAGGCTCAAATTGCGGTTTATTTATCAGATACCTTTATCCAAAGTGACTTACAATACAGTCTGAGCAATTGAGGGTTAAGGGCCTTGCTCAAGGGCCCAACAGCAGCAACCTGGCAAAGGTGGGGCTTGAACCAGCAACCTTCTGGTTACTAGTCCAATACCTTAACCACTAGGCTACAGCTTTTTTTAATGCTGGTGATGAGGTGAATGTGTCACGACACAGTGGATTGAACCTTTGCTGCGTAGGTGCAGGCTGGTCAATGTGCCCATGTTGGCTGCCCATGTACCTACAGAGAAATGGACGAAGGTTGACCGGTCTGATGAATTCATTTGGACCACCGAGCATGTGTGCATTGTTTACCTTTGGAAGAAATGGCACCAGGATGCTCTGTATGACTTTTTACCTCACTTATGGAAACGTACAGAAGTTGAAGGACATGCTGGTAATGCCCTGGTACCAGGTACTACAAGAGAGAGTCCATGTTTTGCTGTGTCCGCTGTTTTGACAGCATATTAGGCTGGTGGTTCTAATGCTTTGGCTCATTGTTATATACATATTATAAGTTTATTTTAAGATGAAGGCTTAATTTGAAAATCTAACCAGCTTGTACCTGTTTGTTTTGCAGGACTTCATTGACCTGACGCTGTCCAAAACACAGCGCAAGACCCCGACGGTGGTTCATAAGCACTACCAGATCCATCGCATTCGCCATTTCTACATGCGCAAAGTCAAATTCACCCAACAGAACTACCACGATCGACTCGCGCAGATCCTCACCGACTTCCCTAAGCTGGATGTGAGTCTGATTCATTTCTTGTTTACTTTTAGTTGAGGGAATTCAGCTTTTGTTCTTCTTTTACGTTATTGGACCTTTTTTTTATCTTTTAGGACATCCACCCGTTCTATGCAGATCTGATGAATGTGTTGTACGATAAGGATCATTACAAACTGGCTCTGGGTCAGATCAATATCGCCAAGAACCTGATTAATAAGTAAGAGCAAAGATTAAACTTATAATGAAAGAATTTCTTTCGACGTTTAACCCTGCTGACGTATCTGGCTATAATACAAGACGTGTACTTGTGCTGGGGGGTTTGTTTAGTGTGGCAAAAGACTACGTGCGTCTGATGAAGTACGGCGACTCGCTGTATCGCTGCAAGCAACTGAAGAGAGCAGCGCTTGGACGGATGTGCACCATCCTGAAGAGACAGAAGCAGAGTCTGGAGTACCTGGAGCAAGGTATACATTTACTCACATGTAACCAATGTGTCAAAAACAAAAAAAACCCAATAATTATAATTAAGTCTGTTTCATTATTGTTCACCCCTTTGATTTCAGTTCGTCAGCATCTGTCTCGATTGCCTACTATCGATCCCAACACCAGGACTCTGCTGCTCTGTGGGTACCCCAATGTCGGCAAGTCTAGCTTCATCAACAAGGTTTGTGTAAATATATCAATTCAAGACTTCAAATGTTTGTCTCCCGTTTTCGCATGATACGCAGCAGAACTACTTTCTGCTGGCTGTGCCACTGAGCGCGAGCTTACAGTGCAGAATACTGACTTTTTTTGAAAGATAAAAAAAAAAAAAAAAAAAAGACTATGGGTTAATGAAACTGGTGATAATAAAATGAAATTGGCCATCAGTCTGCTGGGTTAAAAAGACCGGACTAATACATGGGTGCGATGGGGTCTTCAACGCTGTATACCTGTACAGAAGTGGAGGAGTATGGAGATCGGTGCGTGGCTCTATGTGCACGATATCCAGCCTTATGTGCTAAACTACCGAAGTATGGGCGAATATACCCTCCTCTGATGTGATTGGGATCCCCAGCAGCGGAAGATTCATTGGCCACGCTAAAATCGGGAGAAAAAGGGAGAACATGCATAAGTAAAAATAGAAGAAAAAAATGAAACCCACATTAATGTTTCATACAATGTTAATGTTGGATTGCATCTAAACTAGAGATGGGACGATCGATCGGCTATGAATCGGTATCGGCCGATTTTTTATCAAAATATGCTATCGGCGATCGGCCGATATTTCCTAAAAGTAGCCGATCCGATCGTGTGATATATAAAGACCATGTTAAGTTAACAGCTCAGTGGATTGATCCAGACTTTGAGCTACGAAGCGCCAACCATCACATCACCATTCATCAACAATCGTACAGAAACCACAGTGAAAGCTCTTCATGACCTAAAATAACATCATTAACGTTGTGCATCATACATACGATGTAATTTTGCTGATTGTAATATTTACTTTAAAAAGATAATTAAGCCTGGTCACATCTGAGTCGATTCTATCAGCACGTTATATAAACTCCTGGTTCACTTTGGTAAATCGTAAGTGGTTCTTACTTGTGATGTACTAGATGAGAACAGAAAATGTTACAGAGCCAATCAGAGGCGAAAGTTTATTCATTAGCAAATTCGTTAGTTCAGGATCATCTGCTGAACTTTTAGCTCCTTAGACGGAACGAGTCTGACTCGGTTACAGATCTGTGGTAATAGCAGTTTAATGAAGCTTTTTAATGTAAGAGAGTCACAGAATGTTCTGTAGTAGCTGGTGTTTATTTAAAACCACGACATTTAATTAATAACAGTAAACACGAAGAGAAACTTACGCTTCGCGAAAAATGAATCGACTCGTGAATCAATGAATCACTTATAGCGATACTGTGAACAAAGCGTATCTTCTAAAGGCACACACACACACACACACACGCGCGCTGCTCCGGTTTATCTTCACTGTGAGGCTCTTTTTAAGTTTATTTATTTTATTTACATCGGATCGGAATCGGCTATCGGCCGATGTCCCTGAAAGGAGATCGGAGATCGGAATCGGTGCCAAAAACCCCGATCGGTACATCTCTAATCTAAAGTACAAACGCCGTCTCACTATTTCACAGCTCTCTAGTTGCCGTGGCGCATTTTTCTCTGTTCCTTGGTTCCGATTTAAAGTGGAATACAACAGTTAAGTGTTTTGTGACCCAGTGAGAGTGTGCATGGGTGTTTAACTGTCATATAAACAATTTGTCTCATTGGCTGGTCAAAGTTTAATCAGATTAAAGTAGTAAAAACAGCATCAAAGCAGTACAAGTGCATGCCAGTGTAATCGGTACTGTCTCGCACAACCAGTGCCAAAACGGTTTTGCCATGTATTATGTGGGAAGATTTTTAATTGTGTCTGATGTCTGTGCGCAGGTCACCCGTGCAGATGTCGAGGTGCAGCCGTATGCCTTCACCACTAAATCTCTGTTTGTGGGTCACATGGATTATAAGTACCTGCGCTGGCAGGTGAGTGATGAACACTTATAGAGTTTCATAGAGTTTAATAGAATACATTCTATTATTTCTTTAAGGGTAGAATTGAGTGAGTGAGTGTATGTATGTGTGTGTAACAGGTAGTGGACACCCCCGGTATCCTGGACCATCCGTTAGAAGAGAGGAACACAATCGAGATGCAGGCCATCACCGCTTTGGCCCACCTTAGAGCCGCTGTGCTTTATGTAATGGACCTGTCTGAGCAGTGCGGACACACGCTTTCCCAACAACTCGAACTGTTCAACAACATCAGACCCCTGTTTGCTAATAAGGTACACACACACACGTCAATTTAAGACCATAAGGTTTTAGAATGGGATGACCAACAAGTTCATAGTCAGGTGTCCATGAACCTTTGACTGTGTTACTATGTTGGACAATTACATTGACAGGAAGTTTATGGACTTTTGTTTATCTTAATGAAAATGTTTGTGCACAGCCTCTGATTGTGGTGGCCAATAAATGCGACGTGAAGACGATCAAGGAGCTGTCTGAGGAAAATCAGGTGAGTGTTTCCTGACTTCCTTTTCGCATCACGTTTTGTCTGTCAAACATTTAAATCATAAAAATTGCCCATAAATCTCAGCAAGGCTCCCGGGTTCGAATCTCGGCTCTGCTACCGGTCGGCTGGACGCCATCTAGCGGGCACAATTGGCTAATGCCTGCAGTCTGCTGAGTGGGAAAGACTGGACTAAGGGGTGTGGTTATCAACCCTGTATAAGGACCTTGGTCGCCCAGGGCGCCTGTACAGAAAGGAGGAGCGCAGAGATCGGGGCGTGGTCTCCATACGCGAAGCTGACATCACGCGCAAATCCACTGCAGTGTGGGAGAATAAGAAGGGATTGGTGGACTGCGGCGAATATACGCCCTCCTTGGATGCCATCAGGGTCCCCAGCAGCGGATTGGCTCGTTGTCTCAATATAAACTTTATCCCTGTTGCAATATTTGTGTGTTTGTGTGTCTAGAAAATGTTTGCAGATTTTATTGAAGAGGGAATCCTCGTGATTGAGACCAGCACTCTGACAGAGGAGGGTGTCATGCAAGTCAAAACTGAGGTTAGATCATTAAACGTCTTATCAACTTAATGCACATAATATTAAACCAAGAATAATGCTGTTATAGCTAGGTATGCATGTTAACATTCAATCAAAACACCTCCAGCCTTGAATAATACCCACTACTAGTGTTTATATACACTGTGGTATCAAACTTGTGCTTGCACTTTGTTGTGAACTCTTCTGTGACTGCCCAAAATCTCAAATTTAGTAGGTTAACCAGTAAATATGACTTATTTTCGGTCATCTGTGTGTCGTTTGTATACACCGACCAGGCATAACTTTTTAACAGTAATACCATCTTCCTAATATTGTTTTGGTCCCCCTTTTGCTGCCCCATGTGCAACAAACTGTGATGCTCTGTGTATTCTGACACCTTTCTATCAGAACCAGCATTAACGTCTTCAGCAATTTGAGCTACAGTAGCTCGTCTGTTGGATCGGACCACACGTGCATCAATGATCCTTGGCCGCCCATGACCCTGTCGCCGGTTTACCACCGTTTCTTCCTTGGACCACTTTTGATAGATACTGACCACTGCAGACCAGGAACACCCCACAAGAGCTGCAGTTTCGGAGACGCTCTGACCCAGTCGTCTAGCCATCACAATTTGGTCCTTGTCAAACTCGCTCAAATCCTCACGCTTGTTAATTTTTCCTGTTTCTAACACATCAACTTTGAGGATAAAATGTTCACTTGCTGCCTAATATATCCCCCCCACTAACAGGTGCCGTGATGACGAGATAATCAGTGTTATTCACTTCACCTGTCAGTGGTCATAATGTTATACTTGGTCGGTGTACATTGTATATATTTTGACCCATTATGCTTACTGATTATTCGGGGCATTCTTTGTCTATCATTAAACAAAGCTGTATGTGTTGGTCTTCTGCTGGTGTGGTCACTTTTTTCTGCCTAACTGTGGTATGAATGCAAAATATTGCGTTTCAGCACTTTTAGAATGTAATATTGGGGTCTAATACCACATTTTAAGTATAAATTGAGGAGACGTTAAATAAACTTATTAAGTGCTGCAGGCATGGTCGACCTTAGCGTGTTTTATTATTATCAAAGCACCAAACGATCTGCTGATTATTCCTATTTGAAATAATGCGGCTGTAATTGGCACTGTTTATCCGTTATGTTTTGAACAGCGTCTTTTTTTCTAAGTAGTAACAACATACATTTGATTTCCAGGCGTGCGATAAGCTGCTGGTCCATCGTGTGGACACAAAGATGAAGGGGAAGAAAGTACACGACGTCCTGAACAGGCTCCACCTTGCCATGCCAGCCAAGAGAGATGAAAAGGTAAAAAATAAACTGAAATGAAATTTTAACATAAATTCCACATTAAATAAATAAATGAACAGTACAAATAAAAAAAGTATCCTCACGTAAATAAATTTGGCTGGAAAATTCCGAACCTGGCAACCACGTAGTGAGGTCAACTAGGCGAGGTGAATAGTGCCAGCGCCCTCTGCTGTTTATCGATTCATTATACATGTAAACCGATTTGAATCGTTACACATGTGAATCGATTTTTAACTGTCTTGTGGTACATCGTTACATCCCTAGTCATAAGTACCAGTTGAATTAATCACTTGTTTCTGACTTTGTTCAGGAAAGACCACCGTTCATCCCTGAGGGGGCTGTTATTCGCAGAAAGGCGATGGAGATTGACGCTCCCAAACGAAAGCTGGAGAGAGACCTAGAGGTTGCGCTTGGAGATGATTACACGCTGGACCTACAGAGTAATTACGCACATCACATATGCACTACAACGGCGATTAATTACTCAAAGCAGATGCAAAAAACCATTTAAATACAGAATGGCCTGGATTTGACTTTTTAAATGTATGAAACAAACATGTAAGAGTTCAGCATGGGTATGGCAGTGTGGGTTTTTTTTGTATTTTAAATCTGTATTGTGTGTTTGTGTGTGTTTTTAGAATACTGGGACTTGATGAACACTGATGAGAAGAATGATAAGATTCCTGAGATCTGGGAGGGACACAACATTGCAGATTATATTGATCCAGAGATCATGAAGGTAAGAGGTTCCACCATTTAATCTCAGTTGGTAGGAAACAATAGTTCATAAATACTGTTTTACATTTATATTAATCTTAATACTATGAAGAACTGCATTAGAATTCCAAAATTAAAGACATGAAAAGCATGTTTTTAAAATATTCTAATTAACGGGTTGTTTAAATGACTGATCAAGTGGATTGTCTTTGATGAGCCTTCTATATTAATATTGTTTTGACATGAGGCACATTTGTTTGGGATGTGTAATTAAAGCATGCAACCGGGTAATAACCAAGCACTACGGAATACCTCTGAACAGGCAGAGCCTCCCCATGCAAAACAGTGGATCCATTGTTTTGCATCGGGAGGCTCAGACTGTTCAGAGCCTGACCTCAGCGAAGCAGTTCAGCTACAGTTGACGTCCCTCATTTGACTGTGTATGAAGTATTCAAACAAGAATCATGCTATTGCAGAATATGTTAGTAAATTATAAAGGGGAAACCATGTATTTAAACTATGGCTGTATCGGTCCGATATTGGCCCAAATCACTGGATCGGATAACGGAAGGAAAAAAACATGTAATCCGATCTGATACTGTTGCTTAATGTAAATAACACTTAATGTAAATAACACTTAATGTAAATAACACTTAATGTAAATAAGGCCATTGTTTGTGTGTAAAGCAAATAACACACAAAGATACGTTCCAACACAGTGCCGTTCACTGCCACTTACTCTTGATGACATCATTAATATGTGCCACTGATCTACAACTCATCCGCAACAGCCATTTAGAAATTAAAACACACTGATCTACTTAAACTTTTAGCATTTTAAAAAATCATCATCTGCTGCCACATCCAAAAACACTGTTTAAACACAATAAAAATCGCTTTATAAATGATAAATCGCTCACCTGAGATAAAGAACCGATCTTGTCCCGGCTTGGAGATCTCTCACATCCTCAACGATTAATCCATCAGTGTTATGAAATAAAACAAACTACACCGTTTCCCGAAAATTTTAACTCTGCGTCAATTCTAATTGGTCCATCGCGTTTGATTGACATCCACATCTTCCAATTGTAGACACTTTTGTTAAACAAGCCAAAAAAAAGCCGTTACAAGCCGTTCTGTGTAAAAGTGAAAATAAAAACAGCAGTTTTGTACAAGTGTGATGATGTAGATTCTGTATTTATTCCTTTAGTAAATTTGTTTCACCATTGTTATTTAGATAGCTAGTTTACCCATGGTGCATTGAGACATGTATTATTACTGCTTAGTTGTTTGAGAGGAGAAATGACGTATCTGATTAGTATCGGTATCGGCAGATACTCAATTTGCGGTATCGAGCCAGCCCTAATTTAAAGCATGATTATTAATTGTGCTAAACAAGCAGTTGCCCCTTTGATTAAAACTCTTGATTTGACAAATTTCTTCCCTCTCCTACCCCAGAAATTATCTGATCTGGAGAAGGAGGAAGAGCTCCGTGAACAGGCAGGCGAGTACGACTCCGATGAGGAGAGCGAAGACGAGGAGATGCAGGAAATCCGTCAGCTGGCCAAGCAGATCCGAGAGAAGAGAAAGATGAAGATTCTGCAGTCCAAGGAGAAGGATATACACGGACCTAGATTGCCTCGGACTGCCAAAAAGGTCCGTTTACCCCGTCTGTGCACTGTAAAACACATTTTGGCTACATTTACATTTGAGTAAACTTTAAGCAGGGAGTAGTTTATTTACTAAGTTTTTTTTAGTTATTAGCAAATTTTATTGACAGTTTTAACGTGTCTTCACATTGTGATGGACTGTCTTGCTGTCCAGGGTGTTTTTCTACCGTCGTCCAGTGAATTAGACCCACCATATGATTTGGTGTAATTAGTGTCTAATATGGATGTAACGATACACTCTACCCACGATGCGATACGATTCACGATACGTTTTTTCCCCGATTCTTTTAAACAAATCCAACATTATATAAGTAAATGAATAACACAAATAAAGAAAGTATCCTCACATAAACAAATTTGGCTGGAAAAATCCCCTACCTGGCAACTTTGTGAAGTGCCGTCAACCAGGCGAGGTGAATAGCACCAGCGCCCTCTGCTGTTTGACGTGTTTGATCTTAAATGAATAACCGATTCGAATCATGGCACATGTGCACCGATTTTTAACCGTCTTGTGGTGCGTCGTTACATCCCTAGTGTCTAATGATTAATAATATGGCTTGTGTTTGGTGTTTTATATGCCTGGATTGTTTTATTTGATTTGCTGTGGTTGCCTTATGCAGGTGGAAAGAGCAACATTAGAAAAGGACATGGAAGAACTTGGTTTGGACATGAAAGACAAAGACGATGTAAGGACGCCGCTTACCTTTTTTCTAGTTCGTTTTGCAAAGGTTAATTTTAGTGTTGATACGAGGTGTAGATTGTAGTTTTTAACCTGCTCTTTCTTTGCTCTCTCTAGAGTCACTATGCCCAGCAGGCTCGCCGGTCACGTTCACTGGTCAGGAAACGAAAGAGGGAAGCGTCCGCACCACCCACTTCACGTACCCGCAGTCAGAGTGCATCGAAACCACCACGCGACCAGTCAGGAGTCAGAGATCCCAAGGTATTGACACGGCTTCGTCATACAGCCTCATATTGCATGATTATTCTGTTTCAGTTCGAGGATTTGGAAGCACATCTGAGCATCACATCTAATATTCAAATAGTGAAGCATCCTAGACACTCCTGCTAACTAATATAACAAATATGGCGAATGGGGCGTGGTCCCCGTTCATGCTGAGGCTCTAAGAGTCTGCTGCCGACGGCTTCAGCTGCACCAGATTACACAAGGGAACTGAATATATCTAAACTGGGCCAAAAAGAGAAAGCACTAAAATACTGTTCATTTGTAAGAAATGCCAGGCGCCCAGGTGGCACAGCGGGATATTCCGCTAGCACACCAGCGCCGAGATTGTCAACTCCTCGGTTTGAAACTCGGCGTCGCCACCGGTCGGCTGGGCACCATCTATAATAATCGGGGATAATTGGCAGTGCCTGCAGCAGATACTAATTGGCCACCGTATCTGCACGATGGGTGCTGGACTATGTGTGGGTGGGTCTTCATACGCCGTGTAAGGACTCTGATTGGCGGAATGCAGGGGCGAGAAGAGGAGGGCTGTGCACGTGTCGGAAGAGGCGTGTGCAGCCACGTGCTCTCCTCGGATGCAATCGGGTATCCCTCAGCAGCGGAACGTACTAGAATGTAATCATTTTATGACTTGAAAATGTGTAAAGGACTTAATGGTGTCTAAATAAATACCATTTTATTCTCTTCCTTCTCAGATGATGAAGAAGGTAAAGACAATGATGAAAAGCTCTCAGAAGGAATGGAACAGGCAGGGCAAGAAGGGCGAGTCCGACAGACACGTATTCGACCTCAAACCCAAACACTTGCTGGCTGGAAAGAGGAAATCTGGCAGCACCAGTCGCAGATAAATTCACAAACTCGACCGCCTGCCAACTCTCACACACACACACACCCTCATTTCTAAACTTAATAATGTTTTCAGTTGTCCATTATGCACGGTCATCCTCTCTAGATACCATAACAAGTTTGTTAATTATGTACAGACTGAAGGTTTTGGTGTTTTTTAAGGGGAGGATAATTTACACAATGTTAACTGATGCATTATCTGAACATATTCAGTCTTAAACTGTCCAACAAGTAAGTGGATTTGATTTGGCTGAAACAGAACTGGAGTTAAGATTAAACGACCCTGTTAAGATGGAAATGAAATAAACCTCTATGAACTGTTAACTGGTTTTTATGTTTGTCAGTGTTGCCTCAATTATGTGGTCTTTAAGTTTACATTCATTCAGATGCAATAATTTCCAGAAGATTGCTGAGGTGTTTTTGTTGTTGGATGACACATCACACACTCATATTTACTTTAAAGTGTACTTTAATGAAGTACTTTAATATACTAAATTTCCTTATCAATTATGCAGTGCCAAACAACAAGCTGAAATCTGTGAGCTTGTGTGATTAGACCTTGTTGAAAAGACCCACTTCCAAGTCTATTCTCCTGCCCAGTGACTTGTCAGGTTGTAAATATGCAATTGCCTAGATGCCTGTGTGAAGGACTTACTTTTATGGTTTGATGGGCTGCCATCATCTAAGCAAGTAAGCAAACTAGTGTGTCTAAAGCAGGCAGCACTGGCTCGGTGGGTAGCACTGTCTCCTCACAGCAAGAAGGTCCTGGGTTCAATTCCTAGGTGGAGCGGAGCGGACCGGGTCCTTTCTGTGTTGTTTGCATGTTCTCCCCATGTCTGTGTGGGTTTCCTCCCATCGTGAAGACATGCGATTGAGATTCGAGTGAGGCGAAACTGAGATACAAAATTGTCCATTACTGTGTTTGACATTGAATTTGAACTAACGAGTTTTGTGTGACCAGTAATTACTTGTAAAACATGACGTTAAAATCCTAATAAATAACAGATGAAGGCCAACTTTACATTATCTCGGGGGTGTATTTCTAATTACTAATGTCAGTCATATGCATTAGCAAATATATGTATATATTAATATAGTAATTATTTTATATATATATACAGTGTATCACAAAAGTGAGTACACCCCTCACATTTCTGCAAATATTTCATTATATCTTTTCATGGGACAACACTATAGACATGAAACTTGGATATAACTTAAGAGTAGTCAGTGTACAACTTGTATAGCAGTGTAGATTTACTGTCTTCTGAAAATAACTCAACACACAGCCATTAATGTCTAAATAGCTGGCAACATAAGTGAGTACACCCCACAGTGAACATGTCCAAATTGTGCCCAAATGTGTCGTTGTCCCTCCCTGGTGTAATGTGTCAAGGTCCCAGGTGTAAATGGGGAGCAGGGCTGTTAAATTTGGTGTTTTGGGTACAATTCTCTCATACTGGCCACTGGATATTCAACATGGCACATGGAAATAGAATTGTTGCTCTCCACAAAGATGGCCTGGGCTATAAGAAGATTGCTAACACCCTGAAACTGAGCTACAGCATGGTGGCCAAGGTCATACAGCGGTTTTCCAGGACAGGTTCCACTCGGAACAGGCTTCGCCAGGGTCGACCAAAGAAGTTGAGTCCACGTGTTCGGCTTTAAAAAATAGACACATGAGTGCTGCCAGCATTGCTGCAGAGGTTGAAGACGTGGGAGGTCAGCCTGTCAGTGCTCAGACCATACGCCGCACACTACATCAACTCGGTCTGCATGGTCGTCATCCCAGAAGGAAGCTGACGCACAAGAAAGCCCGCAAACAGTTTGCTGAAGACAAGCAGTCCAAGAACATGGATTACTGGAATGCCCTGTGGTCTGACGAGACCAAGATAAACTTGTTTGGCTCAGATGGTGTCCAGCATGTGTGGCGGCGCCCTGGTGAGAAGTACCAAGACAACTGTATCTTGCCTACAGTCAAGCATAATGGTGGTAGCATCATGGTCTTGGGCTGCATGAGTGTTGCTGGCACTGGGGAGCTGCAGTTCATTGAGGGAAACATGAATTCCAACATGTACTGTGACATTCTGAAACAGAGCATGATCCCCTCCCTTCGAAAACTGGGCCTCATGGCAGTTTTCCAACAGGATAACGACCCCAAACACAACCTCCAAGATGACAACTGCCTTGCTGAGGAAGCTGAAGGTAAAAGTGATGGACTAAACCCAATTGAGCACCTGTGGCGCATCCTCAAGTGGAAGGTGGAGGAGTTCAAGGTGTCTAACATCCACCAGCTCCGTGATGTCATCATGGAGGAGTGGAAGAGGATTCCAGCAGCAACCTGTGCAGCTCTGGTGAATTCCATGCCCAGGAGGGTTAAGGCAGTGCTGGATAATAATGGTGGTCACACAAAATATTGACACTTTGGGCACAATTTGGACATGTTCACTGTGGGGTGTACTCACTTATGTTGCAGCTATTTAGACATTAATGGCGGTGTGTTGAGTTATTTTCAGAAGACAGTAAATCTACACTGCTATACAAGTTGTACACTGACTACTCTAAGTTATATCCAAGTTTTATTTCTATAGTGTTGTCCCATGAAAAGATATAATAAAATATTTGCAGAAATGTGAGGGGTGTACTCACTTTTGTGATACACTGTATATATATATATAAAAGAAATGCCCCAGTAAACCTTAATTGTTTTATTTTATTCTAAAAATGTTCTAACACTGCAGTTAAAAGTGTTAAATCCATCATTAATTACATCAAAACAACTGTAGAAGGCTGGTCAGTGCAAACACCTTAACCAGCCAGCAGAGGTCGTGCTTGCAGCAGTGATTAGAAATCTCTTCGGCCCGCCTACCCTTCAGGCAAATCTCAGCACTGGTCTGACTAGCTTGGACCCAGTAGACTCGAGCTTGTTCTGTTTAGATGCTAGAAAGGTATGAAATCTTTTCTGACTAATGGCAACCTCTTACATTTTAAAACCAGTTTGCTCAAGAACATTTTAGCAGTATTAATATCATGACTTAGTTGATTTTTTTAAAATTAATTTACAATTTGTCACCCTATTTATAATCTCTAGTTCATTAATTGAAGGAAAGATGCTGTGCATCCTTATTTGGCCCTGTGTAAAAATGTCCCCATAGCTACTAAATCAACTATTTTACTAATTTTGGTTGTTAATTTGGTTCAGTTTTACCAGCCACACCCAGACATGATTACTATCTGTTAAATAGAACTTGTCTGTTACTGTGAAGAAGGCTAGAAGTTCTCAAAAAGCAGCACATAATGTCCCGTTCTGAAAAGATTCAAATATATGCGAACAATGACACTAAAACCTAGACACAATCAGTCTGGAAAGGGTTTTCCTGTTGTTGCTATCAAGACTGTCAAATTTAGTGAGCTAAAGGGGGCAATTACTTTTATATGAGTGATATAGGTTTTAAATACATCTTTATCTTCACTAATATTTCAAACGTATTGTGTTTAATTGTTACTTTTTTTATCTTAAAACTTTAAATGTTGCATTGAGGGGCAAAAACTTTTCCATAACACTGTACGTATTTACATACATGTTTAACAGATTATCAATAATTGTCCTCATTAGTTTGGTTTTATACTTATTAAAATGCTTTATTCATTCACTTTCTCTGTGTGGGTTTCCTCCTGGAGCTCTGGTTTCCTCCCACAGTCCAAAGACGTGCAAATGAGGTGAATTGAAGATACTAATTTATCCATGACTGTTTGACATTAAATTTGTGAACTGATGAATAACCAGTAACTACCTGTCCTGTCATGAATGTAACCAAAGTGTGTAAAACACGACATATATAAGTAAATATTCATTTACTGAAAATGCGTTGTGTGTAAACTTACGCATATGCACAGTGAACCATTTCGTTTTTTACCTCACCCAATTATGTACGCTAGTAAAAGACACGATTACTAATGGCATAGTTATTCAGTGTTTTAAGTGTGGCCCTTACTTAATTCGGTCAGGACTTGGGGACATGACTTGGAGCTTTTCCTCCTATAGGTAAGGAAGGATTTTTTAAACAAATATCTCAATGTCTCCACACAACTAATACTTAATGGAATGTAAATGGATGGTGTATGAATGCTGTAAACTTTTCAGACCAAGGAATCTACGTACAGTCTGATAAGCATGTCATAACATGTACCAGAGAGGAATGTCCTGAACAATTTAAGTTGTTGATTTGATTTTGGATCTATATAATGGCCATTTATATCAATCACTAAAACAATATCACAGTTGCAAGCATCTGTGATCTTCAAGTCCTTCCACACGTGGTTGATCTACTCAATTGTCATGTCGGAAGGTGAACCGTCAGGCTGTTTTGTCTGCATTGTGGACAAAATTTTCTTTACTGATGTTTCTGTATTTAACTGCAGCCATACATCCCTCAATTCTTACCCGATTAATGAAGAGCTGCAGAGGTGGTTGTCTGTCTGTCCAACAGGTCTCTCATCCAGATTCCCAATTTGGCCATACAGCCAACTCAAGAAAGGTTGAAGGTTCTGCTTAAGTCTTCTTTCATGTGGTTCTGAGAACATTCAAAAGCTTTATATTGTTGTCATGATATAATAATACTAATGATAATGATAATAATAATAATAATCTAGGGCAGATTAAATGCCTTTATTTGTCATTTATACACCCGTACAGTACACCTCATTTTCTGCATATCCCTGCTTTTTTTTTTTAAAGCTAGGCTAAGGCCAAGGGCTTAGTTTTGTTTGTGCTGATAACTGTGTTTAAAATCTGAATCATTTTCAGATCCATGTGTGTTTCACATGTTTCAAATGTAAGAAGGTACTGCCAAAAGTATAAGGACTAACTCTTGAGTTCAGGTGTTTCTGCCACACCCATTGCTAACTGGTGTATAAAAATGTAAGATATGCTTTCCACTTATTGACAACAGTTTGGGGAAGGCATTTTCCTGTTCCAGAGGTTCAAAAAAATACAAATTCAAGAATCCTGGCCTTTATTTTACTGTATATCTTAGGGATGAAGTGGAACGTCAATTGTGAGCCGGACGTTAACTTAGGTCATAAATGCTTATTTGAATTTTAACAAATTCCCACAGACACACTGTAAAATCACATCGGCTGTTCCTGCTGCAATAACTACTTTACCGCTCATGGTTAAGTGTTCCGATACTTCTAGTGTAGTGTCTCATGATTAATACAAATGCACATTAATATGTGTTTCCTGAGTTCTCAATCATAGTCCTGTGTTACTCCGGATGATGCTTCTTGATGTGTATCCTCATATACTGTTTTCCAGCGAAGCGTTTGCTGCAGCGTGGGCACTCGTACGGTCTTTCTCCAGTGTGAACAGTCTGATGGGCTGTTAGGTGGCCGGACTGGGTGAAACGCTTGCCACACTGTTCGCAGCTGTACGGACGCTCGCCAGTGTGGATGCGCGTATGTGTGTCTAGGCTCTGTGCTGTGGTGAAGCTCTTGCCGCAGATAGAACAGATAAAATGCCTTTTTCCGACTCCACCACCTCGCAAAGAGCCCCGCTCGGCGTACATCCCCGGCCCTGCAACGTTCCCCAGGGCGACCAAGTGCTGCATGGAATACAGGGGGGAATTGTGGGTAGCGAGAGTGTTCATGCCGTTTCCACTGGAGGTGTTAGAGTAAGACGTCGTGTTCCAGTCCAAATCCGAATCGAACACCAAAGACTCTCTCTTCACACACATTTTGTCTGGAAACGGCTGAGAGACGTCGTCGGCGTGTGTGTGCACATCTTTACGTGTGTTGGCGGAACAGAGGGGTTCATCTGAGGCAGTTAGGTCTATACTGGATTGCTGTGACTCCTCGGTATGCGAGTGCGTGTCTGCGAGTGTATGTGTGGCAGGGTTCGAGGAGTCTGTGTCACTGAGTCCATGTGTGTGGAGGTCATCGTCTGGTGGGTCACCCTCTGACAGGAGCTCGATCACATCCTCATCAGGAGAATTCTGTGCCATAGCACCTGCTACATCTTCAGAGTTAATGCCTTTGAAAAAAAGACACATTCATTAGATAAAAAAATCCCAGTATGTGCCTATATTACTCCGATAATGAGTAGAACCCCTTACCCGCTTGTGGCTGTTGACCTTCGTCTTTAACTTGCACTAAGACAAGGGTCTTCTCTTTTGAATCACATGTCTGTAATGCAAATAAACAATCAACACATATTCTAAAAAAATGTGTACATCTGTACCTGTGTATGCACAACAATCACAATGCTATTGTTGTGTGGGAAGGAAACACAATCCACGCTAGGGTTCATCTTGTAAGCACTATGGGAAACATTTTACCCCTTCTAAGCCTTCTTTAAGCAACCATCTATACCAGGGGTACCCATACATTCGTGGCTTGGGATCTATTGCCTCATCATTTTTCCAAAAAGCTTTGAAGCTTTTTAAATCCCCTTCAGTTGCCTATTTTGATATTCAGCTTTACAGGGCAAGCGACTGAAAAAAATCACACTAACCTTATTCTGAGGATTTGCATTGAATGGTGTGAGCCAGGTTTATGTTGTCTGTACAATAGCTGCTGATGCCAATTCTCAAGCAGGCTTCCAAGTGTTCATCAGTAAGGATGGACCGATTAAAATGCTGTAAAATATGTGACACATATTCTTGTTTGGATGTTTTTCCTGAGCCAGCAAGTTCCAAATTGTCCGGCAGAGGCCAAACTTCTGTATGTAACATGAGATGTGAATATTCTCCGTCGGCTTCTTCCACGTATGAACGAAACAGCCGTCTTTGCGAATCTAGTCGTTTTTGGTTTCTTTAAGCTTGGTTGCGCACTCATCTTCACAAACAGTGCAGGTTACAAAAGGAAAAAATGCAAAAATGGCGCAAACTGGCTACTGATGAATGAAAACTTTCTAGATTCTGAGGTGTAGCTATGGTAAAAAACCGCAAATTAAAGAAACAGTGGCCACTTTTTATATCAATCTTGTTGACGTGTTTGAATGATACGCGATCTACCAGCGAGCACTGTGCGATCGTGATCGACGTATTGGCACCCCTGATCTATACTGTTTCTTAGCACCTCAGCTGAGGAAATTCAAAAAGGTCACTCCCCAAACCAAAACTGCCTGAATACGCTGTTGAGGTGTCGTTTCTATTTTACTGCATGGTTGAGACGAGTCTCTGCAAAAGTGCAAATTGTAGGGCAAATTAAAACACCATCAATAGCGTTGTTACTGTTGGGGAATACCGTTTAATATGGTACATTGGCTTCTTTTTTAAAGGTACATGGGTGATAATGCCTTATCCTTCCAAAAACAGTTAACCTATAACAATAAAAATACATGTTTTCCCAGTATCTGTGCACCTTCAAAATTCAGTATGTAAGTATTTTCCTAATACACAAAAGCTGCATTTATACTGTCTGTCAAGTTTTTTTTGTTAGACTGGACACAAGACTAGAAATAAAAGCTACTAGGGATGTAACGATACACTCTACCCACGATACGATATGATTCACGATACTGGGTTCACGACAAGACAAATTATGACAAAGTTTCCTTTTATTACTTCTATTTAAAATAAAATACTGGATTTGTGCTTATATTTAATTATACTTAAAATATATATAATGCCAGCGCCCTCTGCTGTTTAAAGTGAATATCGATTCATCTTAAATGAATAACCGATTCAAATCGTGGCACATGTGCACCGATTTTTAACCGTCTTGTGGTGCATCGTTACATCCCTAAAAGCTACAGATAATGTTGCAGGTCATTTAATTTTACCCTCAAAATCCTTCAACTTTCCTCAGCATTGTACATTCTGTGTGACCTTAGAAGGACGGTACGTCAAGGGAGAGCAGCTACAGTAGTGAATTTTATTAATTTGTTAACTTTGTTAATTAATTTGTTTATCTTACTGTGGATAAATGACCATTCGGGTTTTAGAGACATTTTTCTGTTTCTTTTGACTTTTTTTTGGATCTTGAGGACATGTTCTTATAAAAATTATTACCTAAAAATGAATGGACTACAATTCTGTGTGTTTTATAGGACAGTGCAGCTATAATTTTCTTTCATTTAAACATTTAAATTCTCAGAGAACATGTGACTGATTTATAAGTGTATTAATGAAGACATGTCCTCCTCTGGACACCTAAACACTGGTTATAATGACCTGACTGGACACCTAAGTACTGGTTATAATGACCTGACTGGACACCTAAATACTGGATGCAATGACCTGACTGGACACCTAAATACTGGATGCAATGACCTGACAGGACACCTAAATACTGGTTATAATGACCTGACTGGACACCTAAGTACTGGTTATAATGACCTGACTGGACACCTAAGTACTGGTTATAATGACCTGACTGGACACCTAAGTACTGGTTATAATGACCTGACTGGACACCTAAGTACTGGTTATAATGACCTGACTGGACACCTAAGTACTGGTTATAATGACCTGACTGGACACCTAAACCCTGGTTATAATGACCTGACTGGACACCTAAGTACTGGTTATAATGACCTGACTGGACACCTAAGTACTGGTTATAATGACCTGACTGGACACCTAAGTACTGGTTATAATGACCTGACTGGACACCTAAGTACTGGTTATAATGACCTGACTGACAGGACAGTATTTACCTCAGGCGCGCGCCGGCTCGTGCACTCCGGGTTAACAGCGCTTTTTCGGCTCGATGCCGCCTCGCGCTCAGCTCCGGTCTCCTCGCAGTACCCGCGCGCTGCCACTATAGACTCGATCAGCTGAAGTTTCCGTCTCAGTTCTTCTTTCTCCTTCTGATGGCGTGAAATCTCCATGTTTAAAACAGCATAACCGTCGTCCACGAGCTCGCAGATCTCCGCCACTGCTGCCCGGGTTAACGTTTCCATGATGGTCGCGAGCTGGGAATGAAAGGTTCGGTAATTCGCCATCCTCGCGCGCGCGTGTGCTGAATGAATGAATGTTGATGAGGGGAGTGATGTGATTTAAACAGCCTCAAATCCACAGTGTTAGCTTAAAAAACTACACTTTAACCATCTATTGTTATTCCTCAAGTGTTCCAAACAAACACTTTACTCTGTGTGTACATCGATTATACTATAATTTCCGGCTTCTCCTCCTATTTCATTATATTAAAATAAAAGTCCTCGGGTCAGTGACAGGCATTTGGGCAGAACAACACTTCCAATTATTTCGACTAGGTGAAACTTAAGTGATTTTTTTGGCTAAAGGCAAAAGTCAGAAATGCCTTCGATTAAACCTTTGTAAATATTTTTCTAAACATTATCACTAGTTGAACCAAAAAAGTTTACATACACCTTTAACCCTTGTATAGTCTTAACATTCTATATACATCCCTTGTCCTAAGGGTTAAAATGGCCTACTTTACTAAACCCCAAATATATATATATCCAATCTAGTCATATCCAATCACCCTGATTGCATTACGCTTCCCCTCTACCAATACTACCATCCACTGCTGACTGAGGAGCGCCGCAACTGACACACGCCCCCTCCGACTCGTGTGCAGTACCGACTGCATCTTTTGACCTGCACGAGGCGAGTTCATATGCAGATCAGCTGTGCAGGCACCATCAATCAGTCAGTAGAGGTTAAGAACCATTGCCACTGATTCATGTGTCAATCATCAGCCATAACTGACTGGTCCAGTGATTCTTAAAATAATTTAGGGCCAATGTTGTTTTGTCATCATTCCAATTTATGGATTCCCCAGTGGCTGGATGATTTACCAACAAACCTTAAATGAAACTGAAAAACGACCAAGACTTATAAAATTATTAATAAACATAATAAATACACTTTTCTTTTGACAGAAGACACATACCAATATGTTGTGGCAAGCCTTACTAAAGGAGTGGAGGCTGTTATAGCCACAAAGAGGGTAGGAAGATTGCCTGTAAATGCATCATGTGATTTGAAAATGTCCAACAAGCACGTGTTCACACACTTCTGCCTATAAAGTGTATCTGTTAAAATATGTTTATATAGTATAGTAATATAGGAAGTCTTGAAAGTATAAAATAATGTGCAGTTCTGTAAAATTAACTCTAAAACGGCTATTAATAAGTGTTTTATTGTGCAATGTGTCCAGTATTAGCAATCATGCAAGAACTGTTTATCTGATTTTACACATGTACAGCTGACTGAAACACACCCAACAACAAAGTTTACTTGTATTAACAAGACAATAAATCTATATGATATTTAGGGTTTGGCAAGAGTGATTTATTATAACGTTCCATTATGATTTCCATTCATAACAAAATGTATTATAATAATAACTATAAAAATCCTGTTTAAAATACTGCTACAAAATACCGTGGTACAGGAGTAAATATTAACGTATGAATGACACATAACACATCTGTTATAAAAACATTCCTTCCATCACAAATAAACCAACATGAAGTTAAATGTAGAGACCTATGCAGTGGTATTTTCATGACTAAGCTGTAATGCAGTAGATAATCCAGGAGTAAGGAAAAGATTATACAGGTATTGCTTACAGTAGGATGTTGTCATTTATACTTCTAATCAGTGATTTACAAAAAATGGCAATATACTTCGTTAGTAAATCAGTCTAAATGGATTTGTATTAAAATAACATATGCAAGTATAAAAAAGTTTTTAAATATAACGTTTCCTACATTTAGGTTTTGTTCTTGTTTCACTCTTGTTTTTAATTTTCTTTGTTCAATTATTCATTCATTCATTTATTGACTGTTGTACCTCTGCTTTATTCTATTTAGGGCTGCAGAGGGTACAGTTCACTAGGCGAAAGGTAGGAAACACACTGTACAGGTCGCCAGTCCATCACAGGGTACGTACACACACACACACACACACATATTTAAACCTAAGGCAATTTTAGTAGCTCCAATTAACCTGACTGCATGTCTTTGGTTTGTGGAAACATGATTACATGGTGACAGTGCTACCCACCAAGCCACCGTACTGCTCTACTCTTCATTGTATCACTATTTAACAATAATAAAACTTTTATTGGTTCAGGCAAGATAACAAAGGCAACACGCAAGACAATATCATACTATAGTAATCATCTTGATCACTTATTTCCCAAAACAAGACAGAGGGCATTAGAGAAAACTGACCCATCTGTGCAGCCAACCATTGCAAAGTGATGATGGCATTGTGACATGCCATAATTCCTAATTTCATTGATAATTTCATAGATTAAGAAAATAAATTAGGTTTTGGCAAAATAGATGCAGTTAAATATGTTAAATACTAACTAATTCAGTACTAAACTGACCTTTTTTATTGTTTAACTCATAGTTTCAAGTATCCAATAAATATGATTTAATACAATGGTAACATTGTCACAGTAAAAACATCTTGAATATGCAATTACACTATATGGCCAATGGTATGTGGATTACCCCTTCTAATAATTGGGTTTTAATGCCTCACCCATTGATAACAGGTGTATACAATTAATTATATTAAATTCATTATATGCTTCCAGCTTTAAGGCAACAGTCACTGTCCAAAACTGTCTGTCAGGAGGATGGAGGGTGCGGTAGACGCAAAAGCATTGGGGGTAATTTAAAATATTATGTCCAACATCTTCAAGGTCAGGTGTCTATATACTTTTGACCATATAGTTTATATAACCCAATTATTTTACAGTCACACTATGTATTCAAGGCTGGACCCAACATTGCAATACAGATGCTGGTCAAATTTGGCACAGAAGATTGGCACGTAATCAGATCACTAATCAGTACTGAGCAGGTACAGCCTACAAGTTATAGGTGTGACCTTTGGCATTGTCATACAGCCGCAATACAAGGCACTTAATGACCAAAAAGGAGTATCCCTTACCCTTTATATGACCACTGGGACAGATTTAGGGTTCCTCCTAAGATATCGTCTTCCCTACTGTTCTTTTTGAGAGACAGACTTGTTGTTATCTAGTACATCTATATGATTTGTAATTGAAACAGTTAATGCAGAGACATTACATACATACATTACATACAATATGTACACATGTTGTAAATTATAGTTTTGTTATAGTTAAATGTAATGCAAAGAAATTACAATAAAGTGTAGGAATGAATCAATATTCAAATATGATCAGTAATTCTATTAAACCTCCCATTAAAAATGAGCATTCTAACATTCTAATTGCAAAAACGGCTCTGAAACATGTAAAAGTACCAACATTTTTTGCATTAATTACATTGTAATAGTCATAATAATAAATACATAATTCCAAAACAGATAATACATAATCAGTAGCACTTATAGCTTATTAAAATCATGCAGTATAAAAACATCTGGGGCTGTATTTTTAATCAACCCACATTAATACAAATTCCCTACAGATTCCCTACATAAGGAAAATGTTATTATTGTAGTTAATAGTGGCCAATTTGCAAATGTTATGTAAGATGTGTGACATGCAATGCTAAATTTGTTTTTATTTACAACAAAACAAAAAAAGTGCATCAGTAAAAACTGGTGTTAGAACAGGTTAGGATTTTTGTTTATGTGCCTATTATAAATGGTCCTAATAAAGTGATACCACAAAGCAAACTGCTGATAGCAGTTTTAGCATTTACTCTCCTTTACATTCCTGGATAACATCTGGTAAGGTTTACGATAACATGTCTGTCAATAGGACTTGATAAGATCAGACCACATGTCATGAGTAGTTACTAACAAAATGCATCAATGCAGCATTTTTCTTGATATAATACTAATGTAAATGCATACAGATGTTACGATCAACACTGACATACTGACATGGCCAGATGCAGACACGGATTTGCATTTTCTTCACTGTGAATGAAGCAAATGTCTTCTTTCCAGTCGATGTCTGATTCTTTGTCACTCATTTCTCGAGGTGATATCCTAAAATAAAAGCAGAAATCAGTGTAAGCACGTTCTCAGACCCTGTTCCCACCTAGTTGTTTTCGTATCAGCTTACCTCAGTCTTGGTCAAACTTAAGCCTATTCTTCTAGACTTGAAAACACCTGAGAAACAAATAAGACACACACATACAACATAATGCAACTTTACTTGCCATACAATAAATATATATATACCGATCAGCCATAACATTAAAACCACTAGCTAGGAGTGTCTAATAGAGTGGACAGTAAGTGGACACGGTATTTAAAAACTCCAGCAGCGCTGCTGTGTCTGATCCACTCATACCAGCACAACACACACTAACACACCACCACCATGTCATTGTCACTGCAGTGCTGAGAATGATCCACCACCTAAATAATACCTGCTCTGTGGTGGTCCTGATCATTGAAGAACAGGGTGAAACAGGCTAAAAAGGTATGTAGAGAAATAGATGGACTACAGTCAGTAATTGTAGAACTACAAAGTGCTTGTAGTGTAAAAATGAGTGTAAAAACAAGGAGGTGGTCATAATGTTATGGCTGATCAGTCTATATCAACAGTATGTATATAATGTGTAGACCCCACTTATAATAAAGAGGTATATAAGGTATAACTGTGTAAAATAAAGTGTAATAAAGTGTGTATGTGTGTGTGTACTTACAAATAAAATAGAAGTAAAAGAGAAAAGCCAGCGACACAGCAATGCCTCCAAGTACCGATCTGTCAAAATATGGCATCATTGCACATTACACAAAAGCATTTCACAACACTGACAAAATATACCTACAATAACAATAAATTATTTAATTACTTATAAATGATTTATTTCAAGATCTTACCTGTAAAACACTGCTGAATAGATACACAAAATGAGGATGATGAAGAGGGAGACGTTTATAAACTTGGCCTCTGAAAAAAAAAAAGAGTATACATTCCAATATTTACTGAATATGCTTGTAGCATTTTGATAAGAAAAATCTGGTAACATTTAATGTATCTGCTCTGGTCTAAATGCAAAGAAACTCTAAGCTGTATACAGGTGCAATCAGAAATATTTAAATATTATAATATGCTTAAAATTAAGCCATTAATTGTACCATTGAATGATACAACAGATGAGCAAAGAAAATGAATGTATTTCAGAGTAGCAAAA
This sequence comes from Trichomycterus rosablanca, assembly GCF_030014385.1. NCBI lineage: Eukaryota > Metazoa > Chordata > Actinopteri > Siluriformes > Trichomycteridae > Trichomycterus > Trichomycterus rosablanca. The sequence continues at coordinate 5,411,110 of NC_086012.1, forward strand.
GCAATTCCTAGTCTGTAAGACCTAAAGCTGGGTTACAACATGATAAAACCATCGGGCGCTCGATAACCAGTGATAGCTTTTAAGGTATGGGGGGTTGAATATTTCTGATCGCAGCTGTAGAAGAAAAGCTTCCATGCTTAAACTGTACAGCCCACCAGCACTTTTTTATATCTTTCTCACCTAAAGGTTGGTCGGTCGGTGGGCTGTAACCTTTGTAGAGGCATTTAGATGTTGGCGGGACATCATGCAAACAGGTCAACGTCTGACTTTGCAGCCCCTCTGCAGTACAGACTTCTGTGTGAGGTTCCACTTCTGGCAAGAATGTTTCTTTGTTTGCGGGAGGAATGGTTTCTGTGCAATCTGCAGAGATACACATACACACATGTTCAGTACACACACACACACACACACACACACACACACACAAAGACAGATAAAACTCCAAACATGGCATCTTACCGAATGTAAAACGGATGGGTGTGTCCTGTTCAGTACAGCTGCTGATATCCAACCATGAGGAGGGTTCAGCATGAGAGGGGCTGTTGGCTCGACCGAAAACGCTTCCCCCCAACCATGACTGACATGACTGGCTGACGTCACTCAAAAGGGTGGCCAATGACCTTCTGACTTTGCGCCTTCGACGGAAAATTCTACGCACACACACACACACACACACACACACACACACACACACACACATTTTAATACATCAAATTAACAGATTCAACAACTGTGACCACAGCTGGAAAAATATCAAACCTCAAACTGTCCTTTCAATAATAAATGTAAAAAATAACCTTTCTCTAGTTCATTAGTTCCTTAAGTTTATAGGTGGAAAAACATAAACATTTCAAGCCTTGCTGCTAAACAACACACTTGCTTAGCAACTAAAGGCATTATCTAATCTACACACACATACCCACACTCCGTCATCCACTAGAAATGTATGAGATAACTTAGATTACACACGTCTGGAACAGAGCCGCTCACGGTGGACTCACGTACCGCACATACAGTCCCCTCCTGTCCTGTCCTGTCCTGCCTAAATTTAATTTACATCAACTGCTTTGCTCTGATCAGGGACACTGGGCGCAAGGCAGGACTCAAGCCAATAACGTCTGTGTAGATGCCCGGCTGGCCAATAGCACTGCTGAGATTCAAACCTGAATTATATAATGCTAACAGTGGTGGGTTGCCTAAATTGTATTTATGAATATGTTCAAAGTTGTACAATGCATTTGAAAGTTAACACACATTTATCAGATGTATAAAGTAGATTTATAGGTAGGCAGAACATAACTATAGCTAGGAGCCACAAATGAAATGTGTAGACTAATTGGCCAAAGAAACCAAAACCATAATCCACAGCCTGAAGCACGGGGGACACGAGTGATAGAAGAAGAAATTGAACAGGATTGTCACCTCAATGCCAGCTGCTCAGTCCATCAGTGTGCAACAACCCAACTAATGGGAACTGGGGAACTAATGCTGTCTGCATCCAGCATGGATTTCTTTGTAAGGTCAGAACATCAGAACATACAAGTGTCTACTGGATGAGTTCCCAAGAAAAAGATTAAGAATTCAGACATTAGCGTTGGTGGAAAAAGCAGACAGGACCAAGTATTCAAGAGAAGGGAAAGATGCAGGTAAACAGAGAAACTAGCAATGAGCCGACAAATGATGCCAGTATGAAAAGGAATCGCTCCAGCTGTAGCGCTTAATGAGGCACCTAATGGCCGTAGTGGCATATACGGTAGGCATAATACTGTAATATGTGCCCCCCTGCTGGTCTATATGGCAGGTGGGCCTATTACGACTCCAACTCATATCATTTAGATTTTATTGATATAATATGTAATTTGCCTGATTGAGAAGGGTTGCAACCGTCACACACCTGCACATCTTTTCACCTGCACGAGGCACGTATATATGGGGATCTGTATCGTGCACAGAGAGCCACACACCGATCTCCCCTATCCCCACTCTCAGTGTGCAGGCGTAATCAATCAGCCAGCAGAGACCATAACTGCAGCGGTTCTGAGGAAGCCCAGTTCAGCCATCGCCCCACCCCTTACAGATTTACATTTACATTTTCAGCATTTAGCAGTCGCTTTTATCCAAAGCGACTTATAGTACTGTGACAGTATATTGTCTAAGCAATTGAGGGTCAAGGGCCTTGCTCAATGGACTCATGGACTGTAACTAGCAGTTTCTCACTTGTACTAACCGGGCAAGATTTTCTTTGTAGGAAATGTTGGTCTGCGTTGGAGTGAGGGTGAGGTTGCCCTCATCATCGGTGGCAACACTGTCTTCTGTCAGAACATAGTAACCATTGGCGAGAAGCCGCGGACTCCGACGGCACACACACAGTGAGCCTGTGGCTGGGTTGACTGATAAACACTCGTACGAGGTATCGGAAAGGAAGGATGTGTCAAAACTGCATGACAGAAAAAACACACAGACAGATGTGAGCCAAAACAATAGTAATTTTATATATTTTTATATTCATTTATGTATTACATGTTGTATGTACCTGCAGCATGCATCGTGTTCTTGTGTCTTTCTGGTCTTTATAGGAGAACCTAGAACAAATATGAACATGTAAAACATTATTAGTACACTGACTCTTTCTGTGCCTGTCACTGTAAAAAGAAAATAATACAATAGTATCATACTTACTTGTGATGGCTCCTCTGAAGAATAAAGCCATGATCCCAACTGGTGCGCAGCCTAAAATAACCACACAGACACACACATAAAGAAAGAAGTGAGAACGTTGAGAAGAAATCGAAGTATGTTTTTCTGAAACACACACACACACACACACACACCTAAAACTGTCATAAAATTTACATCTACTAAAAGAAGTAAGGATTTGTGCTTAGTCTTAATCTAAAGATACCATACATATACAGTTACAACACTATACCAAGGCCCAATCAGAATAGTTAACAGGAAGTCATTGGCAGGAAGCAGCTTTAAAAACAAGAGCAAAGTAGTGAAAAGCAACACAGAGTGAGATTTTTGAAATGGAATCACAGAAACACCACATTAAACAGAACCCTGACTTACAAAGATAGATGTAGTGTTACATTTTAATATTTGATTTCCAAAAAGTCCGAAGCATCTAAATTACAGAGGCATTACTTACAAATACTGACCAAAGATAGACAAACAGCATCGCCAAGGAGGGACAATAGTCACGAGCAGGGTAATAACTTAATTTAGTTATTTAAACTCTAAATTCTCACTGCCATAAAATGAGTAAAATAGTAAACCAGTTATATTATGTTATTACAAATGAATGGCCACTCAGTGGGGCTGAGGTCAGGGCTCTGTGCAGACCACTTGAGTTTGCTTTTCTTTATGTCTTTATAGACGTTGCTTTGTGTGCAGGAGTACAATCATGCTGGAACAAAAAAGGGCCTTCCCTAAACTGTTGCTGCAAAGTTGGCAGCATGTAATTTCCTATTCATAATTGATTTATTACACCAGTTAAAAACTGTTGTGGTTGAAACAAATGACTTAGAAGTGGTGTCCCAATACTTTTGTCCACATGCACACACAGCTGAGTGAGAGAGCAGGATTGAGGAGGGGGTCTGAGGGGGTGATGACAGAACTGGAGCTGACGCTGGCAAAGTGGGCGGTGGCAGCAGCATCTCACTCCACTTCCTGTTAACTGTTTCCAGTATGGACAGGCAAGAAGGGGATTGGTGGGAAGGGTTTTACTCTTCCTCTTAGCCAGTGAAATCCCAACATACACTTGGCAGTCAACTCCAATAGGATAGCTCTGTGTGTGTGTGTGTGTGTGTGTGTGTGTGTGTGTGTGTGTGTGTGTGTGTGTGTGTGTGTGTGTGTGTGTTAGTTGACCAACTGTCATAAGACAATGGGCCATGACTCTCCAAAGAGAAGAAGTTGTTTTGGTTTGAACAGGCAACACACACACACACACACACACACACACACAGACTCAGCTCTGTACCAGACAACTGTAAGAAAGTAGCAATGTATTCAGCCCAGCTATTATACTACTGTATATCCATTAAAGTTACGCATAACATCAGTCTTAAAACATGTATCTGCCATGCTATTATTGTATTTCTATAAGAGTAATGCTTAATAACATCAGTATAACATGCTCTAACTGTATGTCTATATCTGCAATGCTTAATAACATCAGTATAACATGCTCTAACTGTATTTATATAACAGTAACACTTAATAACACCAGTATAACATGCTCTAACTGTATTTATATAACAGTAACACTTAATAACATCAGTATAACATGTTCTAACTGTATTTCTATAGAAGTAACAATCACACTAGTATAACATGTTCTAACTGTATTTCTATAGAAGTAACACTTAATAACATCAGTATTACATGCTCTAACTGTATTTCTATAAGATGAATGCTTAATAACATCAGTATAACATGTTCTAACTGTATTTCTATAGAAGTAACACTTAATCACATCAGTATAACATGCTCTAACTGTATTTCTATAAGAGTAATGCTTAATAACATCAGTATAACATGTTCTAACTGTATTTCTATAAGAGTAATGCTTAATAACATCAGTATAACATGTTCTAACTGTATTTCTATAAGAGTAATGCTTAATAACATTAGTATCATCAGTATCATCTAACATCTAACTGTATGACTATAACAGTAACACTTAATAACATCAGTATAACATGTTCTAACTGTATTTCTATAACAGTAACACATAATAACATCAGTATAACATGCTCTAACTGTATTTCTATAACAGTAACACCTAATAACATCAGTATTACATGTTCTAACTATTTCTATAACAGTAATACTTAATAACATCAGTATAACATGTTCTAACTGTATTTCTACAACAGTAATACTTAATAACATCAGTATAACATGTTCTAACTGTATTTCTACAACAGTAATAATTAATAACATCAGTATAACATGTTCTAACTGTATTTCTACAACAGTAATAATTAATAACATCAGTATAACATGTTCTAACTGTATTTCTACAACAGTAATACTTAATAACATCAGTATAACATGTTCTAACTGTATTTCTACAACAGTAATAATTAATAACATCAGTATAACATGTTCTAACTGTATTTCTACAACAGTAATACTTAATAACATCAGTATAACATGTTCTAACTGTATTTCTACAACAGTAATAATTAATAACATCAGTATAACATGTTCTAACTGTATTTCTACAACAGTAATAATTAATAACATCAGTATAACATGTTCTAACTGTATTTCTATAACAGTAATGCTTAATAACATCAGTATTACATGTTCTAACTGTATTTCTATAACAGTAATACTTAATAACATCAGTATAACATGTTCTAACTGTATTTCTATAACAGTAATGCTTAATAACATCAGTATTACATGCTCTAACTGTATTTCTACAACAGTAATACTTAATAACATCAGTATAACATGTTCTAACTGTATTTCTACAACAGTAATACTTAATAACATCAGTATAACATGTTCTAACTGTATTTCTATAACAGTAATGCTTAATAACATCAGTATAACATGCTCTAACTGTATTTCTACAACTGTAATAATTAATAACATCAGTATAACATGTTCTAACTGTATTTCTACAACAGTAATGCTTAATAACATCAGTATAACATGTTCTAACTGTATGTCTATAACAGTAATGCTTAATAACATCAGTATAACATGCTCTAACTATTTCTACAACTGTAATAATTAATAACATCAGTATAACATGCTCTAACTGTATTTCTACAACAGTAATGCTTAATAACATCAGTATAACATGCTCTAACTGTATTTCTACAACAGTAATGCTTAATAACATCAGTATAACATGTTCTAACTGTATTTCTACAACAGTAAAGACACAACATCCGTTCAGCATGAAAACAATAACAATCCAACCCAACTCACCAGGCGCTGCAATATATCTTATATATGTTATATATCCTATAAACTAGAGACTAAAAATGTACTTTTAAAAACAAAAATGTTAGTAAATCGCTGCGATGTTCACTCACAACCCGAGACGAGCTCAGACAGAGGGAACTACCAGCCCTAGTTCTAAAACAGTGTTGTAAGATGGGCTACTTGCGCCACCTATCGGTAGTTCTGAAAGTCTGGCAGACCGAAGGCTGTAATCACAATACACGCCCCCTTAGTTTTAAGATATGATCAAAATGTCTCCAGAAATAGGCTGCTGGTGTACAGATTATAACTAAACATGTTCCACTTACTAGCTTTGAGTAATGTCAGGACCCCTCAGTGTCAGTATTAGTTTAGAATAGCAGGAAACCCCCTTCCTTGGTAGATTCGGTCACCCCAAATGTTCAATTCATGGCTATGGCCTTGCCCTTGACTTAGCAGCTATACTTGGTCTCAGCTGTCAGTCAACAGTTTAAGCAAGGTTTTGTTCAATTTAATAAGAAAATCTAAATAAAAATGTAATTAAATCTCACTTAATGAAACATTACTGGACTCTCAAGAATCCGTCTGATCATCATAACCCATACCTTACATCAACATCAACAACCAAAAGCCTAGGCTTAACTACATTTCAGGAATTCTATTATGCTGTAGTATATACAAAGAGCCCAACAAATTGTATACACACTTAAACATGAATAATATCAGCATAGAAGCTTTATAAATAACCACTGTATACATATTTTAACATGACAAATATCTGCATAGAAGATTTTACAATTTGGATTTTAGAAAAAGGCAAAGATAACCACTACTGAAGTGTGTGTATCCATTTTAGGCCCCTCTGTAGATTAGTTGACAACTACGTCAATATGAGAATAAAGAATTTTCATACAGATTTTAATACACTGGTTTCTTATTTCACAGTAAATGTTACTAATTATTTGATGTGCAACCACAATTTACTGTACAACCACAATTGTTTTATTGTGTGATGTATCTGTACATATTTAGAATGGCGTATATCTTTAAAAAGACAAATATACAGCTTTAATGTGAGTACATTGAATAGAATCTTATTATGCACACATCAAGCCCATAGACATGAATTGAACACTAAAACATTCTTGTCATATCAACAACTGATGGGAACACTAACATGATAATATTACGACCAACCCCACCCAAAATCTGAATAACATACCTTACATACAATGCAATGACAAAAGGGATCAGCCAGCACTCTCTCTCTCTCTCTCTCTCTCTCTCTCTCTCTCTCACACACACACACCTATTTTTTGTCTAGGTAAAAAGGTTATGAAAGAATGTCAATGTGGTTATAGCAGAATCTTCAGACTGGAAATTAAGGTTATAAGTACAAGCTCAAATAAGCAAAACCTGCGACAGTATGGAAAATGCAAATAAAAAATGCAGTGCTTCTTACAGGGGTTGGACAAAATAACTGAAACACCTGGTTTTAGACCACAATAATTTATTAGTATGGTGTAGGGCCTCCTTTTGCGGCCAATACAGCGTCAATTGGTCTTGGAAATGACATATACAAGTCCTGCACAGTGGTCAGAGGGATTTTAAGCCATTCTTCTTGCAGGATAGTGGCCAGGTCACTACGTGATGCTGGTGGAGGAAAACGTTTCCTGACTCGCTTCTCCAAAACACCCCAAAGTGGCTCAATAATATTTAGATCTGGTGACTGTGCAGGCCATGGGAGATGTTCAACTTCACTTTCATGTTCATCAAACCAATCTTTCACCAGTCTTGCTGTGTGTATTGGTGCATTGTCATCCTGATACACGGCACCGCCATTGGATGCACATGGTCCTCCAGAATGGTTCGGTAGTCCTTGGCAGTGACGCGCCCATCTAGCACAAGTATTGGGCCAAGGGAATGCCATGATATGGCAGCCCAAACCATCACTGATCCACCCCCATGCTTCACTCTGGGCATGCAACAGTCTGGGTGGTACGCTTCTTTGGGGCTTCTCCACACCGTAACTCTCCCGGATGTGGGGAAAACAGTAAAGGTGGACTCATCAGAGAACAATACATGTTTCACATTGTCCACAGCCCAAGATTTGCACTCCTTGCACCATTGAAACCGACGTTTGGCATCGGCACGAGTGACCAAAGGTTTGGCTATAGCAGCCCGGCCGTGTATATTGACCCTGTGGAGCTCCCGACGGACAGTTCTGGTGGAAACAGGAGAGTTGAGGTGCACATTTAATTCTGCCGTGATTTGGGCAGCCGTGGTTTTATGTTTTTTGGATACAATCCGGGTTAGCACCCGAACATCCCTTTCAGACAGCTTCCTCTTGCGTCCACAGTTAATCCTGTTGGATGTGGTTTGTCCTTCTTGGTGGTATGCTGACATTACCCTGGATACCGTGGCTCTTGATACATCACAAAGACTTGCTGTCTTGGTCACAGATGCGCCAGCAAGACGTGCACCAACAATTTATCCTCTTTTGAACTCTGGTATGTCACCCATAATGTTGTGTGCATTGCAATATTTTGAGCAAAACTGTGCTCTTACCCTGCTAATTGAACCTTCACACTCTGCTCTTACTGGTGCAATGTGCAATTAATGAAGATTGGCCACCAGACTGGTCCAATTTAGCCATGAAACCTCCCACACTAAAATGACAGGTGTTTCAGTTATTTTGTCCAACCCCTGTATATACACTTTGACTTTTATTTTTCTGCAGATAGTAGTAATCCAACACAGTTCTTGTTTTGTCTGGTCAGCTACATTTCTTTTTTTAATATACACCTATTTCAGCATTTCAGGCCTGCAACACACTCCTGGCCAAAAACAGTTACTCTAAAAACATGTTTTTACTCACAGTGGTTTGCCACCCTGTCCAAGCCTTGCGTCAAGAATAAAGCACACAGAAAAAATAAATCTGTAAATCTGAGCTCTACTGCAAACCATTTTATTATGTTATAGGCAATAGACCGTATTTATCAAAATTCTGACAGTGTACTAAAACCTGCAGATCTTAAATATACAAATAATGTTCCAGGAAATGTTGGGACATTCAGTAAAAAAAAAAAAAAGCATTAAAAACAAGAATCTGTTGTTTTTTTGTTCCTTCGTCCAGCCAGCAGAGGGCGCAATGGAATCAAGAATGTGGAAACTCTTCAAACGTCTTTCCCTATAGACAGTCTGTGTAGGAAGACGACCGGTCAATAGTACAGTTGAGATTCAAAATCAGATCTCAGTGAGGACAGGCTAGTGCATTAGGCTGCTGATCCACCAGAGCACCCTGTCCTAACTTTTTCATGAGGTCACTGATGTTGGGCGAAAAAAAAACCTGGTGTTCCTATTCATCGTGAAGGTGTTTAATTGGGTTAGGGTCAGAGCTCTGTGCTGGTCACTGGAGTTACCCCTACTACACTCTACAATGCATGTTTGCTTTGTGCACAGAGGCAGAAAAAACTGTTACCACAAACAAGAATATAATTCATTTAATGTAAGTAATTGCACGCAGTATAGCAGTTATATATGTGGCTGAAACATCTGACCTTAATATTCTGGAAACTTATGAATAGGTGTGTGTGCTAGTCTCTGTTATGTGTGTTGCATGCATGTCTCTGGTCATGTTGTTCTTTTCTTTGAGTTTGGCCTGCAGCAGAGTGTGCTCCACGACCCCCATACGCACGTCCATTTCCTGGATCTCCTGCTTCAACTTGGTCAGGCTCTGTCGGATCTTCACCACAGGAGCTACAAAACAGGGACGTATTCAGACATCCAACAAAATGTTACCAGAAAATCTAAGTCGTGTGTGTGTACGTGTGTGATTTTACCTCCGTCTGACATACTGCTTCCTTTCTCTTCCATCTCCTGTTTGACTTTCTCCAGCTCCTCACTCATCTGTATAAAACGTTACAAGAATGTAAGAAGAAAATCTCCAGGATTATGGTGACTGTGTGTGTGCAGATTGTATAAAACCGGTTGCATGTAGGTTTGTCGCAATGATTACACTTAGCGAATAGTCAGACGAATAGTAATTAACTGTTTCATTATCTTTACATTACCATCGCATGAATGTTGGTATGGCATTCTGCATGTGCTGCACAGAATGGCTTTGTTAGAGAGTGTGAGTGCTAGACTGACTTGTCTGCACACCAGACCTAATATATATATTTTTTAAATTAGGATTGTGTCATGCTTCCTCTCCACCAATGCCGATCCCCGCTCTGATTGAGGAGAACGAAGCTAACCCACGCCCCCTCCGACACGTGTGCAGCAGCCGTATGCATCTTATCACCTACACTCTGACGAGTGCAGTGCAGCTCAGCGTTGTGAACGGAGAGACACACCCTGACAGCACTCTTTTCCCATCTCTGTGCAGGCGCCATCAATCAGCCAGCAGAGGTCGTAATTGCATTAGTTATGAGAGAGACCCTATCCGGCTTAATCCCACCCCTATCTGAACAACAGGCCGATCGTCGTTTATGTGGCCGTAATCGAGATCCCAGCTCTGGTTCCAGCGTGTGTTTTTACTGCTGCGCCACCTGAGCGGCTTTTATTAGGATTAATTTTTTACTTCGGTTACATCCATGACAGGAACGGTAGTTACTCGTTACACAAGATTCATCAGTTCACAAGGTTATATCGAACACAGTCATGGACAATTTTGTATCTCCAATTCACCTCACTTGCATGTCTTTGGGGACGGGGAGAACATGCAAACTCCACACAGAAAGGACCCGACCCAATGTAATAATAATTAAATCGTGAGTGAGTGTGCATCACCTCTGCTAGATTTCTGGTTCTTTCAGTCACTCCACCACTGCCTTGTCGATACAGCTCCCTGGCCTAAATCAAACACACACGTATGCACACACACACACACACACACACACAGAAAGTAACAGGTCGTTACTGTGGGTACATGTGTTAAAAATCTGAAACAATAAAGTTTATAATAAATTAATATCAATAACTAAATAAATAATCACCTTATGATTTTATGACACTTTTTTATAATTTATAAAGTGGATTTGTTCATGGATAATATTTAAATTTCAAATGTGTGTTGTAAATTAATTACTTTTAATTCATATTAAAAATTAAACCATTAAATAACAATGTGTCTTGAGCCATGACATGGTCTTTGATTTCCTTTGGGATTAATAATTATTATTGATCCTTTGGGATCTATCTATCTATCTTTAATAATTATTATTGATCCTTTGGGATCTATCTATCTATCTATCTATCTATCTATCTATCTATCTATCTATCTATCTATCTATCTATCTATCTATCTATCTATCTATCTATCTATCTATCTATCTATCTATCTATCTATCTATCTATCTATCTATCTTCCATTTCCCCATTTCCTACTTGTGACATTTTCACTCAGTTTTAACAGCATTTACATTTGCAACATTCAGCAGATGCTTTTATTTATTCTAAGCGAATTATAACAGGTATCAAGGACTTAAACCGGCAACCTTCTGATTACTAATCCAATACCTTAACTGCCACAACTGCTCAATGCATTTGTGAGATGAGGCAGTGATGTTGGATAAGAAGGCCTGGCTCAAAACTGACATTCCAATTCATTCCAAAGGTGTTTATTGGGGTTAAGATCAGGGTTCTTTGCAGGCCACTAAAGCTTGCTCAAACCATGTCTTATAAACCTTGCTTTGCTGACAGGGATACAGCCATGCTGGAAGAGGAAACACCCTTCCCTAAACTGTTGCCACAAATTTGGAAACAACATTAATTTTACTATAAAATATGAATATAACATAAGCATGAAATACAATATCATTTATTAGCAAGGTGTGTGGCTTGACACACGTTAGGAGTGTCCATACAGTGGTCAACACTTTATTGTTTTAAATAGCAATACTAGTATAGTATCATATTTTCATTATCAAATTTGGATTGTATTAGTTTATCAATGCTATTATCGCTGTCTAATAACTAGAGTTCTAACCTTCTGAAACTCCCACCTTAAAATACCTGATCGAGTGTAAAATTTACCTCACTGAGTTCTGACTGGGCATTCCGATAGTCTATGACAAGATGTTCCAGCTGTGTATTGATATACTTCTCTCGGCTGCTCACTTTCTCCTGAGTCTTGGAGATCTCCTCCAACAGCTTATCCAGATAGCCCTAAAACAGTACAAACTGTAATGTCCAGTCACTACAATGGTCATTGTTTGTCCTGCCACAGTACTCTAGGAGTATATTATTGATTAGTAATAATGTATACAGGAAAAACAACAGCAATAAACTGGAGTCCCATGTGAATGTGTATTATACCTTTGCTTCCTTCAAGGAGGTTGTGATGCCATCCCGGTGCTGATGCATCTGACTGACATGAAGCCGCCAATCCTAAAGATTAACATACCCGTTATTTCAAATGATTAGACTTTAATGCCTCTTTAAAAAGGTTTTACGGTAAAAAAACACTAGCACACAAGAGCTGACATCTCGAAATTGTGAGTTCAAATCTCAGCTTTGCTACTGGCAGGCTGGGTGCCTATACAGACAGTGTTTGGCTCGTCCGCCGGGTCGCATGCCAGAGCGGGTTCCTCATAACTGATACAATTACAAACTGATACTGGCTGATCGATGGCGCCTGCACAGAGACAGGGGATAACGGGGGTCGGTGCGTGACTCTCCATGCGCGAGACCGAGCCCCATACAAACCCACCTTTCGCAGGTGAAAACAAGCAGTCGGCTACTTCACACGTGCTCGGTCAAGAGTGGACGTCAGCGACAGAAAAGAGGAAGTAAAATGCATTTGGGTAATTAAATACGACTAGACTGGGAGAAAAATTGGATAAAGATGCAAAAAAAGTAAAGTAATTGAAATAAATGATGACAAGGTAGATAAATACTAATGAAAGTATTTAAAAGCATTAATTGTATCCTCAAACCTTAATGTCTGAGTGTATGGTGACTTTAAGCTGGGGCAGAACTCTCTCCACCTCCAGATTCCACTCAGCAGAATCTGTCACTGACTCGAGGATCTTCTCCGGCCTCACCCCACACACCTCCTATACCATTACACAAATCCCACACACACACACACACACACACACACACACACACACACACACACACACATTTCTTAGCAACGGTGGTCAAGATATTATTTATGTAATATTGCCACTTCAGTCCAGGTTTCAATTTACAGGCCTACGTAACAGAACTGTGTATACCAGATGTTTGGTGTAAAGCAAGATTGAATAGCAAGGTGCTATTTGTTCATTTGTTTGGGTGTAACATTTATAGCACGCTTTAGTCTGAGCCTGTTATATCTATGTTGGAAAGCACAGAATTCCAAAAAAGTGTGACACAGGTATTGTACAATTAAAGTCTAAAGCAGTTTGTTGAGTTGTTTGTAGTCTTGAAGGTTTAGATATAGATATAATACTAGGACGACAGTTTTATAGCAATGAAGACAAAAAGCTTACAAATTATGTGTGGTAATAGTGCAAAAACATGGTAAATTACTGTATAAAATTCCATAAATATTTTAGTTACTAAATTCCTGTTGTGCTGTTTTTATTAGATTTGGAAAGACATTAATTTAGGCTGGTTAAAAAAAATATAAAAGTTTCTGCATTGAGTTTGACTTCTTTGCTTGATATCTAGTTTAATCAGTGTTGCCAGATCTTAAACTTACACTCTGATTAGTTCTGGATTTCAGCTCCTCCAAATCAATAACATCCTCTTCCTCATCAGCCTCCTCCTGCACACAAGCACACGGTATTTAATGTCGTACTGTAAATACTGATCGTTGTGCATGTGTAATTCTACCCAAGTGTAAAAGCCTTGCCGTCATCTCCTCCACTTTGAGCTCTGCATCGTCCTCTATTACGCACTCGTCTTCCAAATTCTCTGTGGGGTACACAGGCCTGAGAAAGAGGAAGAATGAGAACATTCATATAAAAAGCTTTAATAAGTCAGACTTTATGGATGTGTGTTACCTTTTCCAGACAAACTCTTCGCTCTTCAAAGCTTCCTCTGCTAGCCGGTCCAAGACGTAACACACATGTTCCCCAGAGCCAGACTTCAGTTTAGAGGGAGGGAAATCAACCACCCCACCCTACACACAAACACACACACAACTTAAACTTACTTTACACACACATTAAGTTATATAAATGCTTTAATATTAAGGTAGGCACATTTTAAAATACAAAGCACACCAACAAAAAATAAATTATGATAAAAATGTATTTGTATAGTGCTTTTAACAATAGACATTGTCTCTAAGCAACTTTATAGATATCAGGTCCAAAAACCTGAGCATTCATCCTTTTTGAAACAATGCTGAACTTTGCCCGTCTCAACTTTTTAGATAGAGATGTTGGCATCGAACTTTCGAATTCTACTCTATTTAGTTTATTTTCATTTTATTTAAGCCAGTACATTATTATTATTTGCATAAAATTATGTATCTAACAAAGAGTGCTTTTGCAGCTGTGACTGACCAGCGCTCGGAGATTGGACAGGATACTGGAGACAGTTGCGTTGGGATCATCATGCTCCTGTGGCGTCTCAAATGGCCTGCCACACAGTGTTATGAGCCACGCTGCAATCACGCTGAACATGTAGAACTGCTCACCAGAATTATTCACAATGTACGGACTGGATACAAAGTAGTGCCTGGAAAAAACAAGTCAACAGAGAGATGAGAGATTAAAGTACTACAGTATTATAACTCATAGGTTATAATATAAACTCATAGTTTAAGATTAATCTTTACAGTGGATGCCGTAACTGCAGCACATCCATGACCTTTTAAATACAAATATGTTATTTTTAAACAACGGAATACAACCCCCATTTTCGGAAAAGTTAGGCCAATTCATATCATGCAATAACAATAACAATCTGATTTGTTCATTGTCTTGTACCTTTATTTGTAACTAACAAATTACATAAAATCCATCATTTTTTCAGCTGACCAACCTCATTTTATCCTGATTTGTAAATACAAACAGACACAAATTTGATGCATGCAATACACTATAAAAAATATAAAATACATATAATGTATATGGGGCAGCACGGTGGTTTATGGGTAGCACTGTCGCCTCACAGCAAGAAGGTCCTGGGTTCGATCCCCAGGCGGGGGCGTTCCGGGTCCTTTCTGTGTGGAGTTTGCATGTTCTCCCCGTGTCTGTGTGGGTTTCCTCCGGGAGCTCCGGTTTCCTCCCACACTCCAAAAACATGCAGTCGGGTTAATTGGAGACACTGAATTGCCCTATAAGTGAATGTGTGTGTGTATGTGAGTGTGTGTATGTGTGTCTGCCCTCCGATTGACTGGCGCCCCGTCCAGGGTGTTACCGTGTGCCTTGCGCCCATTGACAAGCTGGGATAGAACTGAAAACTGAGTAAGTATTATGGGTTGTTTATATGAATGAGACAGACTGATTGTTAAATGTGAACCAAATGTGTCAGTTCTTAATTACAACTTAAAGAAGCATATATTTTGAAGCATATAAATTATTATAATAACCTAATTATTGTGTGGGATGGCACAGTGGCCTGGGTGGTAGCACTGTAAACTCATAGCAAGAAGGTGCTGGGTTTGATTCCCAGGTTAAGCTGTCTGGGTCTTTTCTGTGTGAAATTATTGTGTTTTTTTATTGCATGTGGGTGTGGGGTTATTACCTCTGTTTTGTTTTGGACACCCACACCAACCACCACCCCTGCCAATGTCCCTGAGCAGTAATGCTTAATATTTAGACCAGTTCATCCATCATTACATGTAAGAATGTCTATCACAGTGATCTGTAGAACCTTGATAATGTAGGTTTACCTGGACAGCGGCTTCATGTTGTGCTTTACAAGAACATGTTCCTCATAATCCAGTAACTTCAGTTTATCTAGTAAATCCTCCATCACCACAAACATCTGATACTGAGCTCCAGGTCCCCGCTCATCTTCATCATCTGCCCTCCGTCCATCGTCTGCCATGTTTTAATATCCACCTAAATGTTCGGTTTAATAAACGAGTGTTCAGCAGATATTAATTTTGCACTTTTAATAAATTAATAAGTAATAATAATTAATAAACTAAAGAGTAAAGTTTGGGATTACAGTCTCAGCTAGCTAGCGGTGAATTAGCCTCTCAAGCTTGTTGTAGTTACTGTCGTCAGGGGAGCGCGAGTACGCAGGCGAATGAACGGAAACTGGCTAAGCTAAAGGCTAAGCTAACGTCTTGTTCCCCGGAAATGTACTTCCACACATCTGAAATGTGCAAAACAAACAACAATATACACAATTTTAATGTCCTAAATTATACAGTAAAGTCCATTAAATGTTGTTAAATAAACTACCTTATTTACTATGTTATTAAAATGACACCTATAGTGTTAATATTTATCTGTATTGTATTAGCTATGCAAAAAACTTAAGAGACCACAACAAACTATCAGTATATTTTGTGTATTTGAGTAAAATTAACAATTTTGTGTCCTTTTATAAACTAATGATAACATTTTCTTAAATTCCAAATACATTTACCTACCTAAGTTAAAAATATAAAAAAAAAACAGTGTTTTCAGACATTGAATAATGCAAAGAAAACAAGTTCATATTTCATATTAAAGAACACAAAACTAATGTCTTAACTTGGAAATGTATTTATTTATTATTAGGATTTTAACGTCGTGTTTTACACACTGGTTACATTCATGACAGGAACGATAGTTACTCGTTACACGAGATTCATCAGTTCACAAGTTTAATGTCAAACACAGTCATGCACAATTTTGTATCTCTAATTCACCTAAACTGCATGTATTTGGACTGTGGGAGAACATGCAAACTATACACAGAAAGGACCCAGACTGCCCCACCTGGGGATTGAACCCAGGACCTTCTTGCTGTAAGATCCACCATGCCGCCCAACCAAAAGAAGGTCTCAAAAGTAGCACAACGCCACGCTTAAAAGAAATTCAAATACATATGCGAAACAAAGTCATTGAAGATCTGGAACGATTAAGCCACTGCTAAGGCTATGGAACTCCCGTAAACCACAGTGGCAGCTGTTATCTACAAAAGAAGAAAACTTGGAACCATGGTAAACCTTCCCAGGAGAGGCCATCTTACCGAAATTTCACTAAGAACACATCACATTGACTACTCAGGAGGTTACAAAAGAACCCAAACAAACAGCTAAGCACATTAGACCCCTGCACTACCCGAGCGAAATTATGTTGCTGTTTACTTGTTTGTTTTAATTAATGACTGTGACCGCCTGACTGTGGATTGGTGTAGTCCAAAGTCTGTAAGGACGGTTTTGTAACACTTTCCTTAGCACTTACAACTGGGGTCCTCTCTGGGGTCCTCTCATTTGTTTGCCATGATATACTTCATCAAACATGCTGTAAAGATCAGATTTTGGTAGATTCCCATTCTTTAAATACAACAGGATGCTCACTCACCCCTGATTGACATCCTGTTGACTGAAAACACCTGACTCTAATTTTACCATCAAAATCATTGCCAGTCCTAGAGTTTTGTAAATGTTTCCCCAATAAATAAATGACCATGTATACTATTTTTATTTGGTGAATTTTTTAGGACTTAAATTCAATTATGTTTTAGGTCAAAAACTGTCACTATCATGGTAATGTCATTGTTGTGATGAGAATGGTCTAAACTCAAATTACGTCTGGTCAGCAGGGGTCCATATAGGTTCTTCCATTAATAGAGTATGTGGGGGTTGTAAAGTACATATGAATGCCCATAATAAAGGTCCAATATTCAAGTTTGTTGGTGTTATATTATCTATGCAAATTTCTAAACCACACTAACAGATCACCTCTTTTAAAAATGTAAGAATCCATTCCTACACCATGTAGCACAATATCTGAACATTCTGCTATGTGGAGATCTTACAACCAGGAGGCATGCTGGGATGTGTAGTTTTAAATGTCAGGGAGTGTATTGAGGTTAGAGTTGAATTCCACAAGGAGAAACGGTCCGGTTACAATGCGTGGCAGCTGCAGCTGCTGTCTTCAATTGAGTAGGTTAGGTATCTCCAGGGGAGGGGTAGTGCTCAGAACTCCTGTGGCCAAATTAACTGCCCTAGCATACCAATCCATACACATAACCAGTATTAATACAATACTATCCTCAAGCTAAACATTTTAAAGGTTAATCACCCACCTAATATAGTAGCACACATGTATGTACAGTGTATCACAAAAGTGAGTACACCCCTCACATTTCTGCAGATATTTAAGTATATCTTTTCATGGGACAACACTGACAAAATGACACTTTGACACAATGAAAAGTAGTCTGTGTGCAGCTTATATAACAGTGTAAATTTATTCTTCCCTCAAAATAACTCAATATACAGCCATTAATGTCTAAACCACCGGCAACAAAAGTGAGTACACCCCTTAGTGAAAGTTCCTGAAGTGTCAATATTTTGTGTGGCCACCATTATTTCCCAGAACTGCCTTAACTCTCCTGGGCATGGAGTTTACCAGAGCTTCACAGGTTGCCACTGGAATGCTTTTCCACTCCTCCATGACGACATCACGGAGCTGGCGGATATTCGAGACTTTGCGCTCCTCCACCTTCCGCTTGAGGATGCCCCAAAGATGTTCTATTGGGTTTAGGTCTGGAGACATGCTTGGCCAGTCCATCACCTTTACCCTCAGCCTCTTCAATAAAGCAGTGGTCGTCTTAGAGGTGTGTTTGGGGTCATTATCATGCTGGAACACTGCCCTGCGACCCAGTTTCCGGAGGGAGGGGATCATGCTCTGCTTCAGTATTTCACAGTACATATTGGAGTTCATGTGTCCCTCAATGAAATGTAACTCCCCAACACCTGCTGCACTCATGCAGCCCCAGACCATGGCATTCCCACCACCATGCTTGACTGTAGGCATGACACACTTATCTTTGTACTCCTCACCTGATTGCCGCCACACATGCTTGAGACCATCTGAACCAAACAAATTAATCTTGGTCTCATCAGACCATAGGACATGGTTCCAGTAATCCATGTCCTTTGTTGACATGTCTTCAGCAAACTGTTTGCGGGCTTTCTTGTGTAGAGACTTCAGAAGAGGCTTCCTTCTGGGGTGACAGCCATGCAGACCAATTTGATGTAGTGTGCGGCGTATGGTCTGAGCACTGACAGGCTGACCCCCCACCTTTTCAATCTCTGCAGCAATGCTGACAGCACTCCTGCGCCTATCTTTCAAAGACAGCAGTTGGATGTGACGCTGAGCACGTGCACTCAGCTTCTTTGGACGACCAACGCGAGGTCTGTTCTGAGTGGACCCTGCTCTTTTAAAACGCTGGATGATCTTGGCCACTGTGCTGCAGCTCAGTTTCAGGGTGTTGGCAATCTTCTTGTAGCCTTGGCCATCTTCATGTAGCGCAACAATTCATCTTTTAAGATCCTCAGAGAGTTCTTTGCCATGAGGTGCCATGTTGGAACTTTCAGTGACCAGTATGAGAGAGTGTGAGAGCTGTACTACTAAACTGAACACACCTGCTCCCTATGCACACCTGAGACCTAGTAACACTAACAAATCACATGACATTTTGGAGGGAAAATGACAAGCAGTGCTCAATTTGGACATTTAGGGGTGTAGTCTCTTAGGGGTGTACTGACTTTTGTTGCAGGTGGTTTAGACATTAATGGCTGTATATTGAGTTATTTTGAGGGAAGAATAAATTTACACTGTTATATAAGCTGCACACAGACTACTTTTCATTGTGTCAAAGTGTCATTTTGTCAGTGTTGTCCCATGAAAAGATATACTTAAATATCTGCAGAAATGTGAATGGTGTACTCACTTTTGTGATACACTGTATGTATGTTGGGGCCTTTTTTCTATTTAACAGGACATTTAATTTTGTTTCCCCATACTGCTGCTTCCAAAATAGCCCCTGTGTCCTCTTACAGTCGTATTTATTTATATCTTTGTAGGATGTGTGCCTGCGTGTGTGTGCGCACGCTTGAGTAAGGGGGCTTGTGGGGTGGTAAATCTTGCAGACTGGCTCTTCTCCTGCCTAGCCGGACCTGTACGTGGTTTAGGGCTTACCCTCTCTAAACCAACCGTGGTGTTTGAGAGTGTTTGCGAGAGCATCCTGGAGATGGAGAAGAAAGGAGACCTCGTGCTAGGTTTTGAGGATGAGTCTGGTCAGCCCGTGTCTGCCCTTTCCATCCTCTCACTTCTGGAACGTGTCTCTACCATCATCGATGGCGTTCAGGCCAGCCAGCAGCGCATGGAAGAACGACAACAGCAGCTTGAGACATCGGTTACTGCCGTCCAATCCGAGCTTTCTAAGCTGGCCCAGAACCACGGTGCTACTGCGACCACCGTGGACAAGCTGCTGCAGAAAGCCCGGCGTGTGAGCACTCATGTTAAGGAGGTGCGTTCGCGTGTGGAGAAGCAGAATGTTCGTGTGAAGAAAGTAGAGACTACACAGGATGAACTTCTTACCAGGAACAGGTTCAGAGTGGTCATCTATCAGGTATTCATGCACACAGACACACATTCAGTTTGTTTTCTTGATGGACTTTTTATATGTTTTAGGCAAGGCCGTATATACTAGTCCCAATATTCAAATATCCCCTCTACATTAATAAAATGATGTATAAGTTATAATTAAACATATTCCATTTCAAAGCTTTGTGTAATGTTAGAAACCGTCATTATATGGAAGGAATGTTTTAGAAAGCCCCCTCCCAATCCCAGCAGATTTGGTCACCCCATTTGTTCAATTTATGACTACGTCCTTGGTTTTTGGAACATGTTAAACTGAAGCTGCGGTTGACAGTAAAGCTTTCTTAATCTGGCACAATGTATTTAATTCCTTTCAATTGTTTATTCTTTTTTATACCATCTGTCTATTTTAGGGTGAGGCTGAAATTCCCTCAGTTGCGGTGACAAAAACCCCTAAGGGAGAATCGCTGGCCAATCTAGAGGTAGAACCCGACGAATACGAAATCCCTGCAGACCTTTCATCTGATGAGGAGTACATGGTAGACGAAGCAGAGACGTCGCGGGCAGAGCGGCTGAAGCAGAGCGGCCTGAAGGGGATCGAGAACATCAAGGCAGCGTTCTCCAAAGAGAACATGAACAAGACCCGCGACCGAACTCGTGAGAACCTCAGCAAGACGAAAGATAATCTGAGCAAGACAGGCCAAACTCTAGGCACCAAGTTCAACAATATAGGAGAAAAGATCATTTCTACCGAGCAGCGGGAGAAGATGCGTCAGGGTGGTGAGAGGCTGAAGGAGAACATCACCAAAAAAGCGCCTACCAAGGAGTCCTTCCGTATCAAGCTCAAGAAGGAACGCGCCGTCGGTGAGGGCCAGGAGGGTGCTGAGGCAGAGGCTGGAGTGACCCCACCCAAAGGCAGGAAGTCCAGCCCGGAAGTCACCTACACAGAGGTTGTCACCGAACGAGAGGGGCCTGTATCTGAGGAAGGAGCCACCCGCATTCCAGAGGAAGGGAAGAGCGGGTTGGCCACAGAAGCATCAAAAAAGTGAGATAATGGATGTGAATAAGAAAGGAAGAGAGATAGAAAAGTGAAATTAAAAGGAGAATAAGTGCTAATGGGTATTAGAGAAGAAAAGTGTGCATACGTGTGTGTATGGATGTTACACCAGAAGCTAATTTAATTTCCAGGATGAATCACAGAGTCATAATGAGGCTTAGTCAGAGAGACAAAAATGATCGGCTTGTCATTATTCCCAGATTAGAAATAAATGCAACCTCCATTCCTGGTGGACCACAGCACTGGAAAGGACAGTGTACATCACTCCTGCAGGACTGAAAAACTGCACATTAGAAACCATACAGTACTTGATAATTAGCATGTGAATTTTGAGCGGCTGTGTGTAATTCTAGTTATACGCCTAGTCCTTTAAAGTATTTATATTGTAGTAACAGTTTCCAACTGCAAGATTAGCTTGTATTTCAAACATCTTTATAAATTATAGTCTGTGTGTGTGTGTTTGAAAGGGTATGTAATTGACATGCTAAAAAAAAGGTTCCTCTAAATAAATATGAACAGCTGAACTCCTCCGTTGGCATTCTTTCTGTCATTATATTTAGAGAATTCCCAAACGGGATGAACAATTAAAATTCTGTTTTACATTTTTAGAGAACAGGAGTGTTACAAGGTTTGTAACACTCCATTATTGATTTATTTATATTTAATAACCAATTAATCCTGGGTCTTCCATGATTTTTTAAGAATAGCTATAATTAAAGTTGTTAACTGGCTAACATTGAAATATAAGACAAAAAATATGGTGCTATTTTGCTAAATGAGCTGAGACCAAAGACTCTAAAAACACTAGTCAACAGATAATACTTTCAGATCCTTTTGGTGTTCTTTTCCTCAGAGCTCTTTTTATTACCACATCAATCAAAGCGTTACTGGCGTTCAGGTCAGGGGACTGGGGTGGCGGGAAGTTCCCGTGCCAGTTTTAGCTTCTTGGAAGAGGCAGCAGATCCATGCACAGATATTTTAGGATGCAGATCAAGGCAAATTGCCCACCCATGCAGCATCGCACCCTGATGCCATTCATAAGTATGCGGCCTGTTTGTAACAAGGCTCTCAGATGGCATGAGACAGTCATGTCGCAAGCTGAAACTGTACTACATAAAGACAAAAGTCATAATAGAATGGAAAGATTCTGTGTTTTCATGGTATGTAAATATAAACACATTTAGAATTTGATGCCTGAAACACACACCAAAACGTTGGGACAGTAAAGTTTATAGAATATTTAAATTACAGGATTTCACAAAAGCAGCAATTGGATATAAAATGAGGATCCACCAAAGGATCAGGTCTTCACAAGCAATGATTGGCCCCACCTCAACACTGCCAATCAAGATAGCCAATTATTTAGTCTTTCACTATCTACTGCTCATAATATTGTGGAAAGATTCAGGGAATCTAAGATCTCAGTTGCGTGACCTTTGAACTCCAAGATGGCACTGCGTGAGAAACCGTCATGTTACAGTGATAAATATAGCCACATAGGCTCGGGGAGACATCAGAAAACCATTGTCATTTAACATGGTGCACTGCTTCACAAATGCAAGCTCGAAAATAAAATTCTATTACACAAAGGTAAGGCCGTACATCAATTCAGAAACACCACAGAGTTCTCCGGGCCCAAGCTCATCTCAGATGGTCCAAAAGAAAACAAAAAATGTGTGCTGTGATCAGATCAGTCCATGGTTCAGCTTGGTTTTTTGGAAAAACGGATGTCAACGGGTGTTTTCTGTGCCATAGATGAAAAAGACCATCTACAGTTATCACTGAAAGGTGTCAAAGCCAACATCTGTCATCAGACAGATAAGTTTAGTGAAATGGAGATACTAATATTGACTCGCTGTGTGTGTACGTTTGCCCTGTGATGGACTGGTGACTTGACCGGGGTGTTTCCTACCTTTTGCCCAGTGAATTCTGCATCCCTGAATAGGATGAAGTGGTGGGTGAGCAGATAATGTATAAATGAATAATTGAATTTGAATCAACTGCTACCTATATTCAGTGGTGTATAGTAACGAAGTAATTATACTTCGTTACAGTACTTAAGTAGTTTTTTGAAGTACTTGTACTTTACTGGAGTATAAAAATTTTCGGCAACTTTCACTTTTACTCCACTACATTTTCTAAAGAAATTGTTTACTTCTACTCCGTTACATTCGCTGTATGTAAATTCGTTACTCGTTACTACAGAATGAAGGTAAATGATGTGAGATGTGTGACGGACTGCACGCTGGTTTGGTGAATCTGCGCTTGTGAGTTAGACGGTGGTTAAACACATTAATGCGCATGTGCAAACGTTCTCTAAAAGCTATCGGAGTTTTCTAAAAGTGCGTCGTTCACCCAAACACACGCAAATATGGACATTTCAGAAGCTCCAACACACTGATGTAAGTTAACAATGATTAACAAAGTAAAGCTGCAGCATCAGCGTTTTTTAAATATTTTAGCATTAACATTGTTCAGATATCTACCTCCCATTTTTACTGATTACATTCAAACCACAAATAAAACGTTTCATAAATCATTACATTTGTTTGGAATTCATTGACTGCAAAACTCATGAAGACACGTCCATTATTTTTAAAAACTCACCTACGGACAAATATTTCCTCAGATAACTTCTGTATCACACTGACAGAGGAGAGATTCATGGTGCTGAGGAACATGCAGCACGTCTTTAACCCTTTAATGCTCTCAACAAGAACTCACCTTATCCAACTTATTATTCATGATTTTTCAGCTGTTGGCTTCAAGTTAGAAATGGTGTTTTCTTAAAGTAAGAATACCAATATTTTTTTAGTTTAACACATGCCATTCAGTGAGTAGATACGGCCCAAAAACGATTATTTAAATACAGCTTATTTTACTCAAATATTTTGATTTTAAATAATGGTTGAACAGATCATTAAAGGGATAAAAGTGCCACAAAAGTTTTGCTTTAAATTAATTATGGCAAAAAAAATTTTTTGTTATTGAAATAGACTACCCAAATAAAAAAATGGGACAGTATAGAAAATGCTAATAACATAGATGCAGTGTTTCTTACATTTACATCGACTCACATTCTAAAAACATTGGAACAGGAACATTTAGGGCTAGTAATAAGTTAAAAAAACAACTAAATAATGTCATGATTTCAAACAGGTGATGTCAACAGTTGATTATGATCATGAATTGGCACAAATCATGTTCAGATGAAAGGAAGAAAACAGGTTAATTGTTAAGGTGGTTTACAGGCTTAAAAGAACAATCTTTATATTTAAAATGACCGCTTCCATTTATACTAACAGCATTTACTTTTACTTCTACTTTTAATACTTAAGTACATTTAATATCAAATTACTTTTGTTACTTAAGTACATTAAACATCAGATACTTTTAGACTTTTACTCAAGTAATATTCTAAAAGGTGACTTTTACTTCTATCAAAGTAAATTTCTGGTAAGATACTTGTACTTTTACTCAAGTATGGCCTTCCGGTACTTTACACACCACTGCCTATATTAAATTACAACGTTATCAGTCTCATGGGTGAAACATGGATTTGAACCAATCCCTAGTTTTAACATTTTTAAAACGAATAGGTGGCGACATCTGCTGGTCAAATGCGTGCAATATATAAATATATATAGTGATCAGTCATAACATTGAAAACCACCTCCTTGTTTCTACACTCACTGTCCATTTTATCAGCTCCACTTACCATATAGAAGCACTTTGTAGTTCTACAATTACTGACTGTAGTCCAGCTGTTTCTCTACATACTTTTTAACCTGCTTTTACTCTGTTCTTTAACAATCAGGACCCCCACAGAGCAGGTATTATTTGGGTGGTGGATCATTCTCAGCACTGCAGTGACACTGACATGGTGCTGGTATGAGTGGATCAGACACAGCAGCGCTGATGGAGTTTTTAAACACCTCACTGTCCCTGCTAGACTTAAAATAGTCCACCAACCAAATATATTCAGCCAACAGCGCCCCGTGGGCAGCGTCCTGTGACCACTGATGAAGGTCTAGAAGATGACCAACTCAAACAGTAGCAATAGATGAGCGATCGTCTCTGACTTTACATCTACAAGGTGGACCAACTAGGTAGGAGTGTCTAATAGAGTGGACACGGTATTTAAAAACTCCACTCATACCAGCACAACACACACTAACACACCACCACCATGTCAGTGTCACTGCAGTGCTAAGAATCATCCACCACCACCTTACAATCCTAATAAATACATACACAATAGTGTCCATTTAGGTGTTGACTGCAGATGAGACCTGAACACAACAGATGTACGCTCTGGTGGAATAAGACAGAGTTTTCAATTTTTTTTTAAGTGACCCACATTTTGGCTGATTTTTTTTAGATGACCCAGGCAACACAAATAACGCATCTCGCTGTTCCCACTGTGGTTTACAAGATGTAACATAAAGCCTCCACCAGGGGTTGCATACAAGTTCATGTATGTGTTAAAACTTGTTTATTTTTCTCGGCGACCTTTTTTTTGGGTTTCGAAAAACCCTGGGATAGGATACTCCAGTACTGCGTCACTGGGGTGCACATGATGCCGTTTTTTTTACCACATAACCAAGGCATCTATGCATCTATGTACATTAAAACAAGTAAAAGATTGTTACATTTTTCACACAGATGAACTTTACTGTATGAAAAAAAAGTACCTCAACACACATTATGTAACATCACAAACACTTTGCTGCACAAACTAACATGGTAAACAAAGTAAAACGTGTACACAATGCTTTTAAACCATGCTCTTTTTTTACACTGAGCAGAATTCGTTATCAGTCTTTATAAAGCGCAGCTGGAACGCATGAAGATCGTTTATAAAACATTTTACTGGCTCGTCAATGTTTGTGACTACCTATTTTAAGTCGTAATGTAAACGTACTGCTGCTTTCCAGCTTAAGAGCAGAAAATGGTCCCAATCATCACCACTACAGGTACACCTATACCAGGTGAGCTAGTCGTACTGTAATATGTGAAACAAAGTCCCTAATAAATCCAAACAACGTAGTCATTCATACTGTAACAGAAAAGCTTCCACATTAGAAGTGGAAGTATTACTTTTTGTAAAGTTAATGGTAAATAGTTAGCGGTAACAAACGTGTGTGGGTGGGTGTGTTTTATACCAGGGATCTTCAAAAAGTTTCCACACTTTTATATTTTGGTTAAAGACGGTGAGGGTGTGAAAGAAAAGTAGTAATTGGTCGTGTCTGAGAGACGCTTACAGTCTGGATTTAGTGCCATCTGATTTCCACCTTTTTGGACGCTCAAAGAAGCTTTAAGGGGAAGAAGATTTTCATGTGATGATCATCACAGCAGCGGTGCATCAGTGGCTGCACGCTCAACCAAATACATTTTTGCTGATAGTATTATTTGCTGGGAAAAATGTAAATTGTCTCAAATGAAATTCTTAATAAATAGAGTTTAAAAAGTGCTGAAACTTTTTGAAGAACCCTCGTAGTTATAATTCAATGGCAAGTTGAATTTTGTCCTCAAATATGGCAATGATGAGCATGATGCCAAAACCTAGTAGTATCCCAGCATTCTGTAGGACGAAAAACCCGCAATGACTGAAACCCGCTTCACTGGCATCGTTATGCAGCATCTCTGGAACCTACACACACACACACACACACACACACACACACATACATACACAATGTATTTCAGAAAGTATTTAGACACCTTGAGAATTTGCAGACATTAGTGAGTTATGACTTAAAAACAGAATAAAAGAATAAAAAAATCAGTCACTGCTGCAGACCTCCAACCTAACCAAGGAGGGCTGTACCTAACGCCCCCTCCGACTTGTGTGCTGTTGCCAACCACTTCTGATCACCTGCCAGATATGGGTACAAACAGAGAGCAGTACTGCGTATGCAGAGTCACGCTATAATGAGGAATCCTTTCAGTCAGACAGATTTCATATACATCGTATCGAATCTCAGCTCTGCCATACGGCTAGGCTGGGCGTCTGAATGAACAACGACTGGCTGGATAAGCCAGATAGGGACCTCATAACTGAGAGAATTACGACCTCTGCTGGCTGGATGATTTGCTTCTGCACAGATTCGAAAAATAATGCTGATCAGGGTGCGGCTCTCCGTGCACAAAGCTGATCAGCATATGAACTCGCCTCGTGCGGGTGAAAAGACGCAGTCAGCTACTGCACAACGTGTCGTGCTCTGCTGTTCTTCACAGCCAGGGCAGGGATGGTGTAAACAGTGGAGGCTTTACAATTAGAAAAGTGGAAATGACTAGTCTGGGAGAAAAAGTGGCTTGAAATGATCAGCTATGAAAAATGGAATAAACTGCGTCAATCCAGGTGTTCAAAGATTCTAGAGATGTATCCAAGATGACTTTAAAAGTGAAATTGCTGCCAATGCGGCTTTTTCAAAGCATTAAATTAAGGGTCTGAATACTTTTATGAATCAGAGATTTCAATTTTTAATCGTTAATTAGTGTTACATGTCAATGTGACAGAACGTTACTTACCATGTCCACTAATGCAACATACAAGAAGAGTCCAGCTGTAAGAGCGAAGATCCAGGTAGCCACATTCTCAGCAAAGTGACCAATCAGAATGCCTATTATCATTCCCAAGTAGCCCATCATTGCAGAAAGCAAGTTATAGAGAATAGCCTGCTTTACTGACATCCCTGCCTTCAACAGGACCGCAAAATCTCCTAGAAATAAAAACCACAGAGGAACAAAGTCACACCCTTTGAAGTTGCTTTACATTACAAACCTAAACCCATGATGTATAGCAGGTATTTGGGGAACAGTGATGATACAACTGGTCTTACCCAGTTCATGAGGAAGCTCATGGCAAAATACAGCAACTGAAGTGCTTAGACCACTGGACAAACCCTCTGTGAATGCAGCTCCTAATAATGGAACAAAACGACATCTTATAAGCCAATAAAATAAATCAATCAATAAACTTTTAACGTATATAGTTCTGCCCTGAATGAAGGTCTGTAATACGTTACCGATAGCAAGCCCGTCGCTGAAATTATGCAAGCCGTCCCCCATGATGACCATCCAGGCAAGGGTAGCGACCCCAGCATGTTTGAAGTGCTGGACGGAATAAGACTGGGTGTGTCTGTGTGTATGCGTGTGAGGGTGGTGGTTTTGAGAGTGGTGGTGGTGCAGGATGTGGTGGTAGTTGTGGTGATGGTGATGCAGCTCGTCCGACTGGCCCACGGTGTCGTGGAAGTGGGAGTGGCATTTGTTCTCGCATTCCTCGTCGGTGTAGTCGCCCTGAGATAACATCACTTCTGCCTCTGGAAGACTGTGGCCGTTCACCTCTGGATTTGAAGGGTAGACGAACAATTACAAATATATATAAAACGTTACAGGAACACTTAATAGACTCAGAATAACAACAACTGAACTAAACTTCAGGAATTAAATCCATCCAATTAGAAAGCATAAGTATATACAGGGGTACCTTGAAACTCGATGCCCTTCGTCAAGAAATTTGTACCCTTGAACTCGGTGGTTGTGCGACTGTCGTTTTGTTTGTAAAACGTCATCAAAATGCGAATATAAGACGCATCTGAATTTGTGTGGAACATCCAAATTCAGATTCACTCTAATAGCTCAACATGTATCTGTGTTTAGCTGGATTTTCCTCCTGTTTCACTTTTAAACTTGTGTTATAGCTCGGAGTGCTCGGAGAGAAATTGTGAGAATCAGCTTTTCCGACAGTGTAAAACGCTTACCGTTAAAAAAAAGCTTAATGTGACTTAATGTATTAAAAGAATGACATAGGAACACTAAACCTCTCTTAATTATTAGTGCTCATAAGTTCTCTCCACTAATGAAATTCCTTGCTTGTTGTTTTAGTACGATAAGTCACGTTAAGCCTTGTGCACCGCCAGTGAGGTGAATTGGAGATACAAGACTGTCTGTGAAATACTTGAACTGATAAATCTTGTGTAACCAGTAACCAACTGTCCTGTCATGAATGTAACCAAATGTGTGTAAAATATAACGTTAAACTCCTAATAAATAAATAACTGATGGTTCATTTAAATACAAAGAGATGTACTAATAAAATGTACTAATGTACTAATAAAATATCCATGTACAGACACGTGCTTACCGTCCACTGGTTTCAAATTCCGGTCTGCTGGAGGTGACAGATGTTGTGACTCCATATTTTCATCAGTCAAGTCTGCCATCTTTTGCTCCTGGATGCATTTACATTTCAGTTAAGGTCTGTTAATGTCACCCCCCCCATCTTATCACCTACACTTGACGAGTGCAGTGCGGTACAGCGCTGTGTACGGAGGGCCGCACCCTCTACCGCACTCCTTTCCCATCTCCGTGCAGGCGCCACCAACCAGCCCGCAGAGGTCGTAATCACACTAGTCCGAGAGGGAGTCCCCATCCGGCTTAATCCCGCCCCTGTCTGAATAACGGGTCAATCGTTGTTCATGTGGCTGCTCAGCCTCAGCCGGCAGGCGGAGCTTAGACTCGATACGATATATTTAAGATCTCAGCTCTGGTGAACAGCGTGTGTTTTTACCACGGCCTTAATGTCTTTCTTGAGCTATCAGCACATTAATTGCCCTATTAAACACTAAACCAGTAATACTGTAAAATGAAGCGTATCATATCCCTCGTATAAAACACACCCACATACATAGTACAAAAAACACAATTCAAAAATGGGTACTTTAATGGGTAATCCTAATGGGTGTGGCTATTTCTGGTTCAGTATTAAACTATGGATTACTATAGTAACTATGGGTCAACAATAACCGTTTGATTTAATATTTTTTGATTAATTGGAATGGTTTTCAATTTCCATCAAGCCCCCCCTTCCTATTTATGTAGTTTATTTAAAACAATATATGAAATTCCAACCAAGTTGCAAGTGATTCCAGTAGTGACTGTAAACCTGTAGCTAAGCAGTCATGCATTGTGGCTGTTTTGCTCGTCTAACCTTTTGTTTTTTGTCTTTGTACATTTTTGCCAGGGTCAGAAAATGCTCAGTCAGGAACATTACGTATACGCCACCCAACGCCGTCAATCCCGTCCACACGGCTTTTAAAGAATCCTCGCCCTCACCATGCGAGTCATGCTCTAAGCCTTCACCGGCTGCATGGTGGTGCTTGTGGCCACCCTGAGCCTAACGAACAGAATAAAAACAGTTCAAAGTAGTTCAAAACACTGCAGGAACAGTCATTATGGGTATAAAATGACTACTTGCGTCTTACGTGTGGTATAAGGTGTAGAAGGGCATCGCCACTGAGCGTGCCTACAGCAAGGGCAACCAAGAAGCTGAGCAAGAAGTTGAAGCAGTTTTTGTTGATGACTGGAATTAAGACCAGGCCAACCACTGCCAGCAAGCTTATTATGGTTATAGAGAGAAATCCACCAATCCAGGCTGAAAAAAACAACAACAAAATAGTATAAACAGAAAAACAAGAATAAATACACAGACATGGAAAAGCCATCACTTCAAATAAATGTTCCCAATCTACAGTATTGTGTCTCTTCTACTGCTTCTGACCTCCACTCCACACTGAGTAAGGGTGTGTCGCAGTCACAGAGACGTGTGCAGTAGCCGACCGCTTCTTTTTACCTGCACGAGGCGAGTTTATACAGAGATCCGTATCGCACACGAAGATTCACGCACTAATCCCCATTATCCCCCGTCTGTGCACAGGCGCAATTGATCAGCCAGCAGTTATGAGGAATCCCCTCCGGCACTCCCACCCTTCGAACGAGCCAATCGTTGTCTGTATGGGCACCCAGCCTGCCAGGAGCAGAGCTGAGATTCGAACTCGCGATTTCGAGACGTCGGCCGATTCTCTCCACCAATGCCGATCCACGCTCTGATTGAGGAGAACGAAGCTAACCCACGCCCCCTCCGACACGTGGGCAACAGCCGTATGCATTTCATCACCTGCACTTTGACGAGCGCAATGCGGATCAGCACTGTGTACGGAGAGACACACCCTGATCAGCGCACTCTTTTACCGTCTCTGTGCAGGCGCCATCGATCAGCCAGCAGGGGTCGTAACTGCATCAAACGTTGTTCATGTAGCCACCCAGCCCAGCCAAAATGGCAGAGCCGAGATCTGATACGATGTATTCGAGATCCCAGCTCTGGTGTTCTAGTGTGTGTTTTTACCGCTGCGCCACCTGAGCAACCAGGTTTTACGTTAATTTTAACAAAAGATCAAATTCATAGGATTTAAAATAAAATCGTCTAAAATCGTCTTGTACAAATATCTTGTAAACGAGACGTTGGAATCAACAATTTAATACATTGCATACGTACCTATCTCAATAGAGGAACTCTTTTGGCTGTTGTTGATTGCTGAACCATGATGATGATGGTGGTGACAATGATTTCCATGTTCTATATAAAAAAAATTATAAAAAATTACCACTAGGTCACAGTTTTTACATGATCAAGTCAGTATAATATCATTTTGATTAAATTACGTTGCCCGTGCTCTGACTGGTTTTCAGCATGCTGAAGGCAGGACTGTGAATCAAGCTGTAAGATTAGGCCAGGGCAGAGGAAGCTAAAATCCTGGACAGAGAGAGTCGTTTGCTGTGACATGCCATGGGTCTGAAGAATCATGGTGGCATTCTGGCACTGAGCGACAGAGAGAGAGGAGTGGTGGGTTAAGTGTTAATTATACATTTAAAGGCCTATGATGTACGATAATAGTCCTGCACAGTAAAGCTGTGTTTACCTGTTTGCTGTAGTTGAGGCTTATCTCACGCTCATTATAACTGTGGTAGTCCAGGTGGCGTGTGGACATTTCCTCAGTATAGTAGGTGTGGTTGGAGTGTGTCGTATTGAGCTGGGAGGAGTCCTCTGGGAGGTTTGCAGGGTGAGATTTGGTGACATAAGAAGGTGTGGTCAGCAATGCGGTGGAGTCAGGAGCTTTCTTTATGTAGAGATTGTGGTGAGCGTCCACCTGGCTTTTCTTCAGAAAAATGGAATCATGGGTGTCGGAGTCGCTCTTCACACCCGAATCATCCCCGTCTTTCTTGTTAGCGACCGGCTGTGCGTGCATTGTGTGTTTGTGCATCGGTGTGTGCGAGTGCGTATGCAGGTGTGTGTGGTTGTGGTGGTTTCCATGGTGCTGCACGGTTACTCTTCTGACACGGTCCAGTCCCAATCCTTTAAGCAGTCTTAGCAGACCAGACATGGAAATGGTCCCATTCTCACCGTACTTCATGAAAAGCGTGTGGAGGTGTTGCTGCTGCGCCTGCTCGGCTAGACGAAGGTCAGTGTCCACAGCAACAGAGCTGCAATTGATACCCACCAGTGACAGGCATGTCCAGATCAGCACCGGAGACAGCACTGCCCGGCCGCGAAGCCAGGCGGGTAACATTGGTACCTGTATGACAATTAACATGCAAAAAAAAACAACACAATACAGAACATTAGTATGTACGCTGTTTATATTAGTATGGAACAGTGGCAGCCTAGTGGGTAGAGTTTTGGGTTATCAGTCAAAAGATTGAGAGTTGCCACTGTTGGGCCCTTGAGCACTGACCCACACCTAGAGGCGATGATTTGGAAGGTGGGAGGAAACCCATGCAGGTGTGGGAGAACATGCCAAACTCTGAATAACTTTTTTATTTGAGTCTGCCTCAGATGAAGTTAAATTGTTCAGTAGGAGACAATTCACATCCGTTATAAACATTAATAGCAAGGTACTTCATAACCACCACATGATGAGCATCATGAGGCATCTACGACTGGCAGCAAATGCCATGACGTGTCATACAAATGCCACCCCCATCCCTGAAAGCCTTTTTTTTATTATTTAGAAAAGAGTAAAACAAGCATCCAATTTCTTACGTATCCCTATTAATCAATGAGGTGGATTGAGGTGGGAAGAAACCCATGCAGGTGTCGGAGAACATGCCAAACTCGGACTAGTTGATAATTGCCTTTGATTTGAGTCTGCCCCAGATGAAGTGAAATTGTTCAGTAGGAGGAAATTCACATCCATTATTAACATTAATAGCAAGGTACTTCATAATTACCACAGGATGAGCATCATGAGGCATCTACGTTTGGCAGCAAATGCCATGACGTGCCATACAAATGCCACCCCAATGCCTGAAAGCCTTTTTTATTATTATTATTTTTTAAAACAGTGAAACAAGCATCCAATATGGTATGTATCCCTACTAATCACACCTAGAGGCAGTTTGGGAAGGTGGGAGGAAACCCATGCAGGTGTAGGAGAACATGCCAAACTCTTGATTGGACACAAACACTTAAGGCAGAAGCCTGATGCTAACATGAGCTAACAGATGGCACTCTGAAGCGGCAGGATGTAGAACTGGCATCAGAAATGCTGCCAGTGATCCGGTTCAAGTTCGGTTCTGGTATAGAAGAACCGTTCTGTTCACTGTTCAATGAAGCGATTACAAACTCATCTCTGTTATATGTGGTTTTAATCCAGAACTATAACGGCCCGCGATCTAAACACCAGGAAACACATGGAACTTATAAGAGATCTAAAAAGATCTAAACAGATCGCTTTAAGACAGGACAATCGATTATCGTGAAAATCAACTACTCACCAGAGGATGAGACTCTCAGCGGGATGGAGAAATAATAAAAAGCCCTTTATTACTTAAACTTGGCATCTGCTCCTCAGTCTGGGGTTCCTCATTGAGAACAGTGGAGGTACCGAAAGCGCCTGACGTCATTGTTCTTCTCCTATTGGCTGAAATCAGTCACGTGGTAGTAGACCCGAAAGGATGCCAGATCCAAACAAAATCACACATTTGAGCTCAAAACAAAACTCCGCGTTACACAACCACACGTTTGCGAAACACAAGTGTGTATTTTGTCCAGGATTTAAACAGAAAATAGATGGACGCTATGGACAGTTTTAAGAAGTATAAAAACCCAATTCTTAAATTCGTCAAAATGTCCAGCTTGAGGTGCAGTTTGTCTGTTAGGGTTTTAACGTCATGTTTTAGACTTTTGGTTACATCCATGACAGGAAACAGTAGTCACTCATTACACAAGATTCATCAGTTCACAAGGTTACATCGAACAGTCATGGACATGGACGTCTTTGGACTGTGGGAGGAAACCGGAGCGCCCGGAGGAAACCCACACGGACACGGGGAGAACATGCAAACTCATCGAACCCAGGACCTTCCTGCTGTGAGGCGACAGTGCTACCCACTTAGCCACCGTGCCGCTCCCACTTGAGGTGCAGGGCGTCCACTACAGAAGTGTAGGACTGGGCGGTATGACCAAACATTTGTATCACGGTATTTTTTAAGATTCTGACGGTTTCACGGTATATCACGGTATGTTTTTTTTGTATGACTGGGACTTTTTATATGCCTGTGGCTTATTCTACTGTCATAAGTACATAGAATATGAAAAGTTTTATTTTCACCATGTATATAATAAAGGTTTTGAGCTTTGCTTGGCCCCACAAAATGACACAATATATGACAATCAGTATGCATGAAACAGTTGCAATAAATACAATTTATATTGTTTATTTAATATTTAAGTATTATACAATCACCCAGAGCTGCTCCTTTAACTCTGTAAAACTCCACTGTACAACTTGACCAAAGATCTGTTCTATCTGCACTTCCAGTTCGCTTATAATGCTGAAATACTGACTAACATGAAGTATTTTCACCCCGTAAGACATACCTGATACCCAGTGTTTTAATTATTGCTCTGAAAGCTTTTTTCTCGACTGTCGATAGAGGAATCGTGTCCTTGCATATGTGGATTGTTACTGCGTTCGTAATGTCGTTGTTTGTAACAGCCGTGGCTCGACAAACAGACTGCTCCACCTGGGAACTGAACCCAGGACCTTCTTGCTGTGAAGTGAGCGAAGTGAGGCGACAGTGCTACCCACCAGCAACACTCTGCCAGTCTTATGATGTCAAAATGTACTCAAAATGATCCGTATTTAACTATACAGTGTATCACAAAAGTGAGTACACCCCTCACATTTCTGCAGATATTTAAGTATATCTTTTCATGGGACAACACTGACAAAATGACACTTTGACAAAATGAAAAGTAGTCTGTGTGCAGCTTATATAACAGTGTAAATTTATTCTTCCCTTAAAATAACTCAATATACAGCCATTAATGTCTAAACCACCGGCAACAAAAGTGAGTACACCCCTAAGAGACTACACCCCTAAATGTCCAAATTGAGCACTGCTTGTCATTTTCCCTCCAAAATGTCATGTGATTTGTTAGTGTTACTAGGTCTCAGGTGTGCATAGGGAGCAGGTGTGTTCAATTTAGTAGTACAGCTCTCACACTCTCTCATACTGGTCACTGAAAGTTCCAACATGGCACCTCATGGCAAAGAACTCTCTGAGGATCTTAAAAGACGAATTGTTGCGCTACATGAAGATGGCCAAGGCTACAAGAAGATTGCCAACACCCTGAAACTGAGCTGCAGCACAGTGGCCAAGATCATCCAGCGTTTTAAAAGAGCAGGGTCCACTCAGAACAGACCTCGCGTTGGTCGTCCAAAGAAGCTGAGTGCACGTGCTCAGCGTCACATCCAACTGCTGTCTTTGAAAGATAGGTGCAGGAGTGCTGTCAGCATTGCTGCAGAGATTGAAAAGGTGGGGGGTCAGCCTGTCAGTGCTCAGACCATACGCCGCACACTACATCAAATTGGTCTGCATGGCTGTCACCCCAGAAGGAAGCCTCTTCTGAAGTCTCTACACAAGAAAGCCCGCAAACAGTTTGCTGAAGACATGTCAACAAAGGACATGGATTACTGGAACCATGTCCTATGGTCTGATGAGACCAAGATTAATTTGTTTGGTTCAGATGGTCTCAAGCATGTGTGGCGGCAATCAGGTGAGGAGTACAAAGATAAGTGTGTCATGCCTACAGTCAAGCATGGTGGTGGGAATGCCATGGTCTGGGGCTGCATGAGTGCAGCAGGTGTTGGGGAGTTACATTTTATTGAGGGACACATGAACTCCAATATGTACTGTGAAATACTGAAGCAGAGCATGATCCCCTCCCTCCGGAAACTGGGTCGCAGGGCAGTGTTCCAGCATGATAATGACCCCAAACACACCTCTAAGACGACCACTGCTTTATTGAAGAGGCTGAGGGTAAAGGTGATGGACTGGCCAAGCATGTCTCCAGACCTAAACCCAATAGAACATCTTTGGGGCATCCTCAAGCGGAAGGTGGAGGAGCGCAAAGTCTCGAATATCCGCCAGCTCCGTGATGTCGTCATGGAGGAGTGGAAAAGCATTCCAGTGGCAACCTGTGAAGCTCTGGTAAACTCCATGCCCAGGAGAGTTAAGGCAGTTCTGGGAAATAATGGTGGCCACACAAAATATTGACACTTCAGGAACTTTCACTAAGGGGTGTACTCACTTTTGTTGCCGGTGGTTTAGACATTAATGGCTGTATATTGAGTTATTTTGAGGGAAGAATAAATTTACACTGTTATATAAGCTGCACACAGACTACTTTTCATTGTGTCAAAGTGTCATTTTGTCAGTGTTGTCCCATGAAAAGATATACTTAAATATCTGCAGAAATGTGAGGGGTGTACTCACTTTTGTGATACACTGTATGTATAAATGACATAGCATGATTAAAGCCTAGGTACTTAAACAATGTTATTAATTACTTATTTAATCAGTCTGGATTAACCCAAGATTAATTTTATTTAGGATCCGTGTCCATAACCATGCCATCAAAAAGACAACATGCGTTAGCCAACTTCTTTCTGCTGCCTTCAGACATCGCTTACTCATTAGCTCACTTCCTCAAATGTTGACTTTTATAGCTCCTCTGTCTGCATGCCACGTTGTTTGAGTCTGTATCTGAAAGAAATGTGGTTGGCAGGTGGAAGTATGCCCAGGCCTGCTCGGCTGTTGTCCAGCGTTGCCTGCTGGTGAATGTCAATGAGTTGCATATCACAGGTCAGCAGTGTCATACAAACAAACTGCTTCAGCTCGTTGATAGCAAAAAAACGTCCAGGACACATGCTGGCCCCTGAGCCGAAAGGCATGTGGTAGTATCGAACCTTCTGATCACCTTTATAGAAGTCTGTTTTCACCTTGCCGTCTTTCACAAAACGGTTAAACTGGTATTGCTGTATACACGCAAACACACACACATAATAAAACAGACAATTACATTATTATAATTACATTACATTATGATAATTACAGTATTTTCCCAGAGTTAAGTTCGTCTTTACACTTACCTGGGGGTTCGGGTAGATGTCCGGGTCCAGGTGAGTGCTTTGTGGGTACATAGTGATAATGTCTCCTTTACGCAGACTCACTGAGCATTGTGGATTTAGTGGCAGTCTTAAATCCTCCTTAACTACCCGGATATTCATTGAGACGGAAGCAAGACGGAGACTCTCGTTAACAGCACTCTCTGCAGAGAATAGATGCACCCTTTTAACACTTTTAATTTCCACTGTTATATACCTGTATGTGTGTTTGGACTATGTGTGCATTAGTATGAATTACCAAGGTAAACCATTTTCTCAAGTTGCTCTCTTGTAAGTGTGACGTCATGACAAACGGTTGATTCCTCCCATTTTTCTCCAATCACATCGATTATCTCATTCCACACTGCTGTAAAGGCTTGAGGGTTGGAAAGAAGGTGGTATATACACCAGAAACATGCTGGGATAGTGTTGCCCACTGATGCCCACAAGATGCCAAAATGATGTGCTAGAAGGAGAGAAAAAGATAGAATATTTCTATGAAACCAAGACACCTTATATTTTATATACAGACATCCCAAGTTGCAAAAACTCATTTCAGGAAGGTACCCCTGGACCTCGACCCCGACCGCCCAAGCCCAAAAAAAAAAAAAAAGCTAAAAAACCTCTTGCACACACCAAAGGATATGATGGGTGATAACAGAACTTTTAAGAGCTGCTAACTGAGCTACTAAGCTAACTGTTCGCATCACACACACATTAATGTGTACTACACAGTACACTAGATAGTGTGAAAGATAATAGATTTATGTTCCATACTTAGTGCACTAGATAGTGTACTAGATAATAGACTTATGTTTCTTACATAATGCTTTAGGTAGCGTATTAGTTCACGGATTTATGTTCCCTACATAGTGCACTAGATAGTATTTTAGATATGAATTTATGTTCCCTACGTAGTGCACTAGATAGTGAATTAGACAATTGGTTTATGTTCCCTACACAGTGCACTAGATTGTATATCAGATCACGGATTTATGTTCCCTACATAGTGCACTAGATAGTGTATTAGATAACGCATTCATGTTCACTACATAGTGAACATCCGACACGCGCTCAGTACAGACTGCATTTTTCACCCGCACGAGTCGAGTTCATATATACCGATCAGCACTGTGCACGGAGAGCCACACCCTGATCGGCATTATTCCTCAGCCCTGTGCAGGCGCCATCAGTCAGCCAGCAGGGGTCGTAATTGCACCAGTTATGAGGACCCATGCTCCGGCTTGCCCCTAACCCTATGAACAACAGCCAAACGGGTGGCAGAGCTGAGTTTCGATATGATGTTTTACCGCTGCGCCACCCGAACGACTAAGAAACCTTAATTTAATTTCTTAAGAAATTAAGAAATCTACCACCGTGCACTATGCCATCGACCGGTCAATCGCGATCGATTATTGGGCACCCCTGCTCTCGATGGAGCATGGGTTGATCTGTTGTAATGCCTTGTGATTTGTTCCCTGTTTTCGATATAGTTAACCACTGTTATCCAACAAGCTATCTCTTAACAACTGTAGCCTAATGCTTTTAACCTGATTTGTGCATGCCACTGTTGAAAGGTTGTGTTTCTGAGTTACCTGCTTTGTCCAGGTCTTGAAGCGTGTCGTACTGTTGAAAAATTTCAGTCCGTGTCTGTATGATCTCCGATGGACTGATCCATTCGGCCATTCTTTGTGGATGGAAGAACCTAATCAGTTTTTCCCGAACATATTTGGTCTTTCCCAACAGACCAATAGGTACGCGAGCAATCAGCAGAGGAAACACACTGTCAAACTGTCTAAAGTCTTTACGCAGTTCATCTATCCAGCGCTCAGACTGTCGGTCGGTTTGAGCTTGAGGATGTCCATACAGTGTCAAAAACGTCGCCTCAAACATCACACGCTCACAAAATTCGTACAGCTCTTCTTCCTGCCAGTCACGCGCTCGTTCTGCATCACGGCCGGACAGAAAGTTTCGGCGTAAGACGAG
Source organism: Trichomycterus rosablanca (assembly GCF_030014385.1). Taxonomy (NCBI): domain Eukaryota; kingdom Metazoa; phylum Chordata; class Actinopteri; order Siluriformes; family Trichomycteridae; genus Trichomycterus; species Trichomycterus rosablanca. The sequence goes on from NC_086012.1 coordinate 5,450,895, forward strand.
CTGGATGTTTTTCACCATTTTCAGTGTGAGAGGGTTGAGACTAGAGCCATGAAGTAAAATAAACGATTTCTGGATTTTGTCGCTCAGGCCAGGGAACCTTTCGGCTCGGACTAGGGGGTAGCCGAACGTTCTGGATGCCGCCGCGTCCGAAAACTCGTGGAAGTCCAGCTGCTTGCCGTGCTTAATAACCGCTGGGTAGAGGAGAGGATCCATCACAAATGTCATGTATTTACCTGAAACGAGACACATATACCAGTATAGTTTGTTCAATTCATTTGTTATGCCACTTGCACAACACCTTAACTGGCTAGTGTATGCTGAGCCCTTGTTTTGCTTATAAATACATACATATTTTATATTTTGAGGTACTAAGTCAAAGACACTGTATAATTTAAAGCGAATAATTGAAATACTGTTTTAATAAAAAGAATGTACCAGTTTTAAATAGGACACAGGCTCTGAAACTGTTAGTTGCCTTCTGTTGCTTTGAAATCTCACATATTAAAGCGGTAAATAATCGGAATTATTTATTATACCCTAGTGTAGAAATGTGTCTCTATTGTACCTGCAATTAACACAGTGAAGACGTCACCATGCCTCTTCTGTAGTTCTTGTAGAAACTTAAAGGAATCCTTCCTGAAGTCCAGAGCTTTTCCCAGAAATGGAATCCATCCCTGTATCAGTGGAGGCTCTCCATCTCTTCTACAAATACAAACAGGCACTTCTATACAATAGGTCTATTATAAATAATAAGACCAGCATAACAATTTGAGTTAACAAGATGACCCACGGGAGGGGTTTGTACTCTGTTCATTAAGTATTTTATTTCCATAGCTTCTGTTTACCGGTTAAAGTACAGTAAATGTGTCTGAAAGTCATGAAGTGATCATGTGTTCGAACTATTGGCTCCTGAATGGGATCAACTGATAGGCCTGAGTGTCACTGATGGTCTCTTGGATATATAACTGCTTCTGTTTCATCAGTTCACATCACACTCTTGGATTTATCTGAGAGAACTGCGCTGAGTGAATCAGGGCTAATAGGAATAAAAAGTAGTTTCCGAAGCTCAGGATGCTGTACGTGCACATATGACCCAATTAAACCCACTGCAAACAGTTCTGATCCGTTACAAACCAAACATGATGACCTGGGGTATCTAATGACGGAGGACGGTGGTCAGAGGGGGAACAAACCACAGCATCCACGTTCTGGGTTTGATTCCCAGGTGGAGCAGTCAGGATCCTTTTTGTGTGAAGTGAATGTTCTCCCCGTGTCTAAAACCCTGCATCTAAAACCCCGCGTGATTACGGCACGCATTCGCTGTGGCATCGTTTCCACAAGCTTCTGCAATGTCATAACATTTATTTCTGTCCAGAGTTGCATTAATTTTTCCCCAAGATCTTGTATTGATGATGGGAGATTCGGACCACTGCGCAAAGTCTTCTCCAGCACATCCCAAAGATTCTCAATGGGGTTCAGGTGTCGACTCTGTGGTGGCCAATCCATGTGTGAGAATGATGTCTCATGCTCCCTGAACCACTCCTTCACAAGTTGAGCAACTGCAGCGACCCCAGATCATAGCACCGCCCCCACAGGCTTATACGGTAGGCACTAGGCATGATGGGTGCATCAGTTCAGCCGCCTCTCTTCTTACCCTGATGCGCCCATCACTCTGGAACAGGGTAAATCTGCACTCGTCAGACCACATGACCTTCTTCCATTGCTCCAGAGTCCAATCTTTATGCTCCCTAGCAATTTGAAGCCGTTTTTGCCGGTTAGCCTCACTGACGAGTGGTTTTCTTAAGGCTACAGAGCTGTTTGGTCCCAATCCCTTGAGTTCCCTTCGCATTGTGTGTGTGGAAATGCTCTTACTTTCACTATTAAACATCCCTGAGTTCTACTGTAGTTTTTCTACCATCTGATTTCACCAAACGTTCAAGTCATCGCCGATCACGATCGTTCAAGATTTTTTTCCGACCACATTCCTTCCTCGAAGATGATGTTTCCCCCACTGTCCTTCCACTTTTTAATAATGTGTTGGACAGTTCTTAACCTGATTTTAGTAGTTTCAGCAATCAGATGTTTTCTCTGCTTGATGCATGCCAATAATTTGACCCTTCTGAAACAGATGAACATCTTTTCCACATGGTTGTTTAACAAATGAGAAGCTACTCACTGCATCAGTTAGGGTTAAATAACTTGTTGCCAGCTGAAACATAATCACCCATGCAGTAATTATCCAATGGGATGCTCTTACCTATTTGCTTAGTTAAATCCAGGTGGTGTATATGTATTGCTCTTTAAACAGGTCATGGTGCAATGTAAACGTAAAATGTGGTAGGAAGCTAAATGCCTTGTGTTTATCACTATACATACTGGTCAAAGTTCATTTCTGTGCTTGATTTTCATAAGTGCACGTTTAGTTAAGTAATTCAAATTGTATTATGTACATAAAGCACATATATAGGTATAAATTCTTACCTTCTTCTCCTGAACACACTGTGGAGCAAAACAATGGAAGCAATCCCGAGAAATACCACAAGTAAAGTGTCCAACATGTTTTAGCACAGAACGGTGACTGTTTTCTACAAAACTAGTTTTATTACATATGTTCGGCCAGCTAACTGTTATGTAAACATAAAAAGATGTTTTTGACCTAAAACATGAACAGAAAACTACATAAGTTAAACCGACACTGAAGTTCTTCTAAACGCTTGCAATGATTTTGTGTCGTTCGTAAAAGAGTCGGTTCCTGAGTCGGCTCCTTTTGATGGGCTTTGGAAGCTGACTCGTCAAAAACAGCAAATTCAGGTTCAATCCTGTCTGTACTTGCATTGATTAAACATTCAGGTGCTATTTTAAAAAGAATGTTGTATAGACAAATAAACTAAATAATATGATTAGCAAACATTGCAATTTATAGCCTACCACACAAAACCAGTTTTAAAGTATTTATCTGGATTATATAGTCAGGGCGGCACGGAGCAAGAAGGTCCTGGGTTCGATCCCCAGGTGGGGCGGTCCCGGGCCTTTCTGTGTGGAGTCTGCATGTTCTCCCCGTGTCTGCGTGGGTTTCCCCCGGGTGCTCCGGGTTCCTCCCACAGTCCAAAGACATGCAAGTGAGGTGAATTGGAGATACAAAATTGTCCATGACTGTGTTCAATATAACCTTGAGAAGTGATGAACCTTGTGTAACGAGTAACTACCGTGTGTCTGTCATGAATGTAACCAAGGAGTGTAAAACATGACGTTAAAATCCAAATAAACAAACAAACAAACAATTATATAGTCAGACATCCCAAGTTGCAAAAACTCATTTCAGGGAGTGTACTAGTGTACTAGATAATAGACTGATGAATACAATATGGCACAACAGTGGCATTTCCAAGAACTGTCACTCCAAAACTGATGAAAATAACAAGAAGACTGGTCCTGGAGGCTGCCAAGGGGCCTACAGCAACATCTAGCAGCCTCAAGGAGCTGCAGGAATTTCAACAATGCTATGACCTTCATTCGTGCCAGAGCTTTGACTGGACAGTAAGAGTCACTGTTGCACCAAAATGAAGGTACATCTTCTTCCCTTCAAAAGCTGAGTCATGCCAGAGTGTTAGACAGCTGTGCCACCCTCACTTCCCGCGTATAAATGCATACTTTTTGTTCATATAACAAATATGGTCCAATGACGTCCAAATTAAAAGACAACATAGACATCTATTTAAGTGCTAAGAATAAAACAAAAGTTTTATGTTATACAAAAGTTAACATTGCTCCCATGCTGGGAGTTTAAAAAATCCACCTGTTGTGGCTGAAACTGAAATGGTATAGTAGTTAATATAATTAGGGCCATGGTGCAACACAAAATCAAACAGCACCCTAATGTTTTAGTGTCTCGTTTAGATTTTTCATTCACTAACTGCTTTATCCTGGTCAGGGTTAGGGCCCTCTGAAATTTGGAAAATGCCCTGGACGGGGTGCTTATTCACATTTAGGTGCATTTGAAACTAGCCAATCCATCTTGTGCTGTAACGTTGCAAAGTCCCCCCTGTGGGATAATAAAAGGCTATCTTATCTTCTCTTCTCCTATCTCCTGCATGTGTTGAAACTTGCCACGAAAAGTTACCAGAGGCAGTGATCTAACCCAGACTCTCAGGACCTATGTTACTATGTCTGAAAAATATTTTGGAAACCGTTCACTCATTGTCTGTTTTAACACTGCGGTATCTGAGCCGCTCAGGTGGCGCAGCGGTAAAGTACGCTAGCGCACCAGAGTTGGGGTTTCGAATACATCGTATCGAATCTCAGCTCTGCCTTCCCGACTGGGCTGGGCGCATCAAGTGTATGAACTCGACTCGTGCTGGTGAAAAATGCAGTCTGTACTGACTGTATGTCAGTTGAGAGGTGAAGGGTCGAATCAGTATAGAGGACGCAATCAGGGTAACTGGACACGACTAGATTAGGGGAGAAAAATTGGGGGGAGAGGGGGTTAAAAAAAAAAAAAAAAAAAAACACTGCGGTATCCGACACAGGGTGGCGGTGTGAACGATTCACCTGGCAAAATGCATTAAACATCCCAGACAGGTCACCAGTTCACCACAGGGCAAACAGACATTTACACCTAAGGCAATTTAGTCCATGCATGTCTTGACATGAGCTCTTGAACAAAACCCACACAGACATGGGAAGATCATCCAACTCCACACAGAACCCGTACTGGTCCACCTGGGAATCAAACCCAGGACCTTCTTGCTGTGAAGCGACAGTGCTACCCACAAAAACAACTCTTAATCAAACCAGTATATCACTACGTAATTTTGCTATTTATTTACTTCTATTTTTTCCAAAAAATACCTGGAATGTTAATTCATCTGACCACAATACACGTTTCCACTATGTGATGGTCCATCCTAGATGCCTCCGAGCCCAGAGAAGTCGACGCCGCTTCTGGATATGGTTAACATAAGGCTTCTTTTTTGCACAGTAAAGTTTGAAGTGGCGTTTGTGCATGTAACTCTGTATTGTAGAGCTCGACAAAGGTTTGCCAAAGTAATCCCTCACCCATGTGGTTATATCAGCTATTGTTGAGTGGCGGTTCTTGATGCAGTGCCGTCTGAGGGATCGAAGATCACGGGCGTTCAGCTTAAGCTTGCACCCTTGGCCTTTATGCACTGAAACTCCTCCCGATGCTTTGAATCGTTTAATGATATTATGCACTGTAGAGGGAGAAATATGCAAATCCCTTCCAATCCTTGAAGATCATCTGTACATCTTTGCACGTCAAAGACTCAGCCTTTTCTGGATGCTGCTTTTGTACCAAACCATGATTACAATCACCTGTTTGGAATCACATCATCAATCATGTAGTTTTTTTCCCTCGTCCCAACTTTTTTGGCAGGAATGGAGGTATATTAACAAATGAAATGAAGCTGAGCAGACAAGACATGAACTATCTTGGGTTCAAACTGTCTGCAATCAAATGAAAGTCAATGAAAGTAAATGTAAAAAACACTGTGTTTTTATTTTATTTGCATTTTCCATACTGTCCCAACTTTTTCTGATTTAGGGTTGTACACATACTGTACTTAAAATTCACGTCGTTGTCTCTTAACCCGGCTCCAAAAGTTCATACAACCAAGTGGTCATTTCATATATGGTCACGTAATCATGACCGCCTCGACCTGTGTGTGCTAAAAAAAGACCCCACACTGAGTCAGCACGGGAGGGGGAAGAGCAACTTTCGGACACTCTAGGCCTCGTACAGCACCGTTACTGCCAATCATTGTTAGAAAATGGCCTGTTTTTTCTGGTAAACTGTGAAACCGAAGCTTCTGTAACACTTCTGCGTGTTTTTATTAGATGCGTCTCGTCGTGTCATGAGTGTGGCTGTGGAATTTTCACATTCCAAAAACCGTGAGACTATGGAGAGCCTGGAGAAGCAGCTGATCTGTCCGATATGCCTGGAGATGTTTACAAAGCCGGTGGTGATCCTACCGTGCCAACACAACCTTTGCCGGAAATGTGCCAACGATATATTTCAGGTAGATCAAACCCTTATTTCATTGTGCTGTGATGTAGAGTAGACTACTTGTTGTCTAGACACCATGTTAACCCGTCAGTTGTCCTCTGCCTGTCATTCCACATACAATATTATGCATGTTTTCCTTTATATTTGTCTTTGTTCAACATGTTTAGCATATGTGTAAAAGTTGGGACATTATAACAAAAGTGGTAAGAAGTGGCTCAGTGGGTAGCACTGTTGCTTCACAGCAAGACGGTCTTGGGGTCGATTCCCAGGTGAAGCAATACGGGTCCTTTCTGTGTGGAGTGGATGTTCTCCTCGAGTCTGTATGGGTTTTCTTCCAGGTGCTCCAGTTTCCTCCCACAGTCCAAAGACATACAGATTAATTGGAGATACTAAAATGAATCTAGGTGTAGGTGGAGCCTAGTGGCTAAGGTCTTGGACTAGTAATCAGAAGGTCACTGGTTCAAGCCCCACCACTGCCAGGTTGTTGCTGTTAGGCCCTTAACTCTCAATTGCTCAGATTGTTTACTGTAACTGTAATGTAAGTCGCTTTGGATAAAGGCATCTGTGATGCCCTGTGATGGACTGGCCGCCTGACCGTGGTGTTTCCTACTCTTCGCCTGGTGACTTGTACCCACCGTGACCCTGAGGAGAATAAAGCAGTGGTGAAACAGATTAAGGAATTATAACAAAAGCATGTAGACACACCTTCTAATTATTGTGTTTAGATTGTGTTCAGCCACATTATATATATTAATTTTACATTTGGCTCTTCCCTGTTTGAGCATGATTGTGCTCCTGTGCACAAAGCAAGGTCCACAAAGACAGTGGCCTGCACTGAACCCCTGACTAACCCTTTCTGAATTTTTAAAATGCAACCAATGTTATGACAATCATCAACTCAACAGTCATGTTTTTTGACGTAAACTCTGAGAAATCCCTTGTATATAGTAAGGCTCCATCATCAAAATTCAACTTTTGGGAGTTCACCTGGTGTGAGTTTGTATTAACCAGAATCTTTTAAGGCAGTGACTAATGTTTTAGTATGATCCTTTTGGTTGTATATATTTAGGCAGTTGTATCCTAGCGATTAAGGTACTGCACTAGTTGGTTCAAGCCAGGTTGCTGCTGTTGGGCTCTTGAATAAGGGCCTTAACCCTCAATTGCTCAGACTGTATACTGTCCCGGTACTGTAAGTCGCTTTGGATAAAGCCGTCTGCTAAATGCCAAAAATGTAAATGTAAATTTAAGACTTCACCTGGTTAGCCACATGTTAAAAATCCCCATAGTTATATTTGTTTATCCATATGTAAATCATAGTTACATGTATGTTTATGAATCCCTATATTCATACTCTGATAGCCAAAAGTCAGTATGAGTCTTTTGTCTTTTTGCTCTTCTGTGTCAGAACTTTGTATAACCTCATACACCCCCCCCCACACACACACACTGACATATGCACACACAATAACAGATTTGATAAACATAAATGTAATTATAATCTAGGTCTAAATAAGTGAATATAACCTAACACCACACAATTAATATCTTTTTATTACTAATCATATGATGGTTCTTTTATATTGATGACTGGGGTAGTGAGTGGATGACAAATTGTGTACAACATGGGCTACAATCAGTATTGGTACGCCAACAAATTGCTTATACAATAGGTTTACAAAATGACATGGCCAGAAATGTAGATTTAATCCAGACATACAGTATTTACATTTAGACACTGCTTTTATGATTTAAATATATTTAGTTTATTGTATACGTACGGTATGTATACATTTTCCTTATGATTATGGATATGTATTAATATTTCATGGTCTGTGTCTGTATTTAGGCTTCCAACCCTTACTTGCCAACCCGAGGTGGCTCCACTGTGAGTTCTGGCGGGCGGTTCCGCTGCCCGTCCTGCAGGCATGAGGTGGTTCTAGATCGGCACGGTGTATACGGACTGCAACGGAACCTGTTAGTTGAGAACATCATCGATATGTACAAACAGGAGTCTATCAGGTACCTTTAAAACACCTTCTCGTGCCAATTAGATGTCAATATAAGGATCAGAACTAATCTCATTGTAACTTATTCTGCAGAAAGTTACCCAAGTGTGTGTTTGTGTGTGTGTGTTTAAGTACAAGCAATAAGGCAGAACCACAGCAGAAGCCAGACGAGTTGATGTGTGAGGTACATGAGGATGAAAAGATTAATATCTACTGCGTGACCTGTTCTGTTCCCACCTGCTCCCTATGTAAGGTGTTTGGGGCTCATCAGGGTTGTGAAGTTGCACCACTCAGTACTGTCTATGAGTGCCAAAAAGTAAGACTGTTCTTCCCCTCACTTTCTTTTCTTTTCACACTCTTACTGACCCATTCATATTTAAATTGTGTTCATTAATCATCTAAAAATGCAGGTATATATACTATATAACAGTAACATTGATGATAACATTATTATTTGCTAGCTACTTTTCTGGTCATCACATTTACATTACGCTTCACCTCTACCGATACAACCCTCCACTGCTGACTGAGGAGCTGCGCAACTGACACGCCCCCTCCGACACGTGCGCAGTACCGACTGCCTCTTTTCACTTGCACGAGGCGAGTTCATATGCGGATCAGCCTTGTGCACGGAGAGCCACACCCTGATCAGCAGGTGCCATCAATCAGCCAGCAGAGGTCGTAATTGCACCAGTTATGAGGAACACTGGTCCAGGTCATCCCACCCTGTACAACAGCCAATCGTTGTTCATGTGGCCGCCCAGCCCCTCTGGCCTACTTTTAACAAATTCAAAAGCAAAGATTTGCTTTTATTGAAATTAGAAGCAAAAACAATTAAATTAGAAACATAAAATATTTACATTGTTTACAGTTGAATTGGCTACTATGGAAATCATACATTGGGTGTTTTTTTTTATTATTTATATTTTTTCCCCTCTCAACTGACTTGCACCCCCTCCGGCACGTACAGTCAGTACAGACTGCATTTTTCACCTGCACGAGTCGAGTTGACGGACTTGACGGGCACTGTGTATGGAGGGCCACACCCTATCAGCATTATTCCTCAGCCCTGTGCAGGCACCATCAGTCAGCCAGCAGGGGCCACAGTCGCACCAGTTATGAAGACCCATAATCCGACTTTCTTACCCTCTAACCCTGAACAACAGCCAATCGTTGTTCATGCAGCCACCCAGCCTAGTCGGAAAGGCAGAGCTGAGATTCGATACGATGTATTCGAAACCCCAACTCTGGTGAGCTAGTGTACTTTACCGCTGCGGCACCTGAGCGGCCCATTGGGTGTTTTTAATTAATCTGTAATTCTAACACCTACAATTTTACCAACCTCTGGCCTACTTTTAACAAATGTCCAGGATTTTAAAATTCTGAATATGTGTTTGCAGCGTTCATTGACATTAGAAGCAAAAACACTGAAATCAGAAACATGAAATATTTAAACTGTTTACAGTATGTCTAATAGACTGGGTTACCCTAACACATCAACAATCTTATATCATATAACTTTCTTATTTTCTATGTGAATATAATTGTCCTTTTTTTCTTTGTAGACAGAACTGTCGGAGGGTGTTGCAATGCTAGTGGGAAACAATGACCGAATTCAGGCCATCATTAGCCTGATGGAGGAAAGCTGCAGAACTGTGGAGGTGTGTTTTCTGTGTGTTTATACAAACCTTATTTTATCAGGATTCCACAGCTTATATAAATTTTTACCACACTGCATATTCACAACACAGGCATTTTTACAAATACGTAGGACCTCAATTAATTCAGTCATTCATTGTCTGTTTTACTACCGCTTTATCCTATTCGGGGTTGTGGTGGGTCCAGTTCACTAAACGAAAGGCAGGAAACACCCCAGAGCAGACACACACACACATTTAGGGCAAATTTAGCAGCTCCATTTGGTCTGGCCCATTTGGTCTGGTGACTTGTGGGAGGAAACTGGAGCACCTGGAAGAAAACCCACGCAGACACAGGAAGAACATGCAAACTCCAGACAGAAAGAACCCTGGTCGCTTAGCCAGGAAATTTAACCCAAGCCCTTTTGAGAAAGATGAGAAAGAGCTACCCACTGTGCCACCGTGCCACCCACTCCACAACAGCTAATATTCTATTAACATTGACTATATGATTGTTTTAATTAAACATATTATATATTATTAGTCATAAATACAGTATATACCAACAACTTAATTATTTTGTTGAATTATAAAGTTCTACAATGTCACATAATTGTGTGGCATGGCTTCCTTTTTCTTCAGTTAGTAATTATGATTGTAATTATGATTGACTATCACTTGTGCCATCTCCGTGCCCATAACATTAAGACTAATTTGACTGCACCTATTAATAGAAAAAAAATTTAAATGTCACCTTATGCTCGGAGAAACTTTATCATCTGCTGATGTTCAGAAGTAACTAAACATAAAAAGCTACCAGAAAACTGTATTTTCATTAATGCTGAGACATGAATTACACAAATCATGTCCACAAATGAGCGACATACAGTACATGTAATAAGCTTCAGTTAAACTTTAGTTGAGTTTAAAGGGCTTCTTGTTGCATTGCAGCCTCTAAGCTTTTCTTACAGTTGTAGCCTAGTGGTTAAGGTACGGGACTAGTGGCCGCTCAGGTAGCGCAGCGGTAAAGTACGCTAGCTCACCAGAGTTGGGGTTTCGAATACATCGTATCGAATCTCAGCTCCGACTTTCCGACTAGGCTGGGCGGCTGTATGAACAACGATTGGCTGTTGTTCAGGGTTAGAGGGTAAGAAAGTTGGATCATAGGTCCTCATAACTGGTGCGACTGCGGCCCCTGCTGGCTGACTGATGGCGCCTGCACAGGGCTGAGGAATAATGCTGATGGGGGTGTGGCCCTCCATGTATGAACTTGACTCGTGCAGGTGAAAAATGCAGTCTGTACTGACTGTGCGTACCGGAACGGGAGCATGTCAGTTGAGAGGTGTCCTCAGTCAGTGGTGAAGGGTCGAATCAGTATAGAGGACGAAGTCAGGGTAATTGGACTAGACTGTGGGATAAAAATTGGGGGGAAAAATATTTAAAAAAAGGTACTGGACTAGTAATCAAAAGGTCGCTGGTTCAAGCCCCACCACTGCCAGGTTCTCACTGTTGGGGCCTTGAGCAAGGCCCTTAACCCTCAATTGCTTAGAAAGTATACTGTCCCAGTACTGTAAGTCGCTTTGGAAAAGAGCATCTGCCAAATGCAGAAAATGTAAATGTAAGCCCAGAATAATGTAAATTATTATTTAAATCTGTACAGGTTGACAGTTTGTTAGTTCTTTTGGAACTGAGGTTTGTAGTGAATAAAAATCCACTTCACATTTAATCTGATTGCATGTGTTTGTGTGTGTATCTGTCTGTCTGCCTGTATTTCTGTTTTGGATATTGCGAAGGAGAATGGGCGCAGGCAAAAGTCCTCTGTGTGCGAGTCCTTTGACCACCTTTACGCATTGCTAGAAGAGAGAAAAGGAGAGCTGGCTCTGAAAATCAGCTCTGAACAGCAGGAGAAAGTTGACTACATCAAGGGGCTGCAACACAGGTACACGCACCGAAAAATACACATATAAATATACATAAACACAGCCCATCTTACACACATTCAACGTCCATAAATTGCTCCTTTTATCACATTTACACACACTGTAAACCAAACATACACATGGCACATACCAAGAGGTGTAAATCAGCATAATTACTCCTGTAGGTACACGGAGCATCTGGACAAAAGTGCCAAGCTGGTAGAAACAGGGATTCAGATCATGGAGGAACCAGAAATGGCTGTATTTCTACAGGTCACGTCTACACATTTGTAATTTCCTGTTTTCTATTTGATACTGTGTATTATTATCAGCTATTATGGCTTAATATTGCTAAAATATCTCAACATAACATAACAACTAAAGGTTTTAAAGTAGAACATCCCAAAAGCTATTATTCAATCTAAATGCTGTATATTTCTTCCTTTTTAATAGAACACAAAGACTCTACTACAACAGTAAGTGATTACAGAAATTATTTATAGTACAGTATTACACAGTTTTAGGTCTAGTTATAAAGGACGATTGTACTCTCTCTTAGGATAACAGAGAGCAAAAACACCTCTCATTTGGAGAAACTGGAAAATGGATATGAAAACCTGGATCACTTTACTGTCAACTTCCAGCATGAGAGGACAGCCATCTCTAACATCGACTTCACAGGAGGTGTGTTTGCGAGTATGCGTGTACATATAACCAAAATGGATGTATTACCTTTCAGTACAAATACACTTGTGTTAGCCTCACTGGATGTGTTTTCATGTATAGATTTTCCCTAATTATTATGAGTGAGCTACATACTGTAGCCTTAACCTATTCATCCATGTTCTTATCTTGTTCATCTTGTTCATACCACTGCCCGTATCCTGTAAATAATGTATATCATAGATACTGTACATCCTGCACTTGCTGCTTATTGCACTTCTGGTTAGATGCTAAACTGCATTTCATTGCCTTGTACTTGTACATGTGTAATGACAATAAAGTTGAATCTAATCTAATCTAATCTAAAAAAGGCAGTCTATAAATAGCTACACTTTGTCATTTGCGATATTGATTGGTATGGGCCAGCAGCAATGGCCTATGGATAAATATATAGGGGCTTTTCAGTCCATTTCTGGTCATATAATAGTTAAAAAGTTGAAAGCTGCAGTTTGTATTGTTTTAGCAGTAAACCCTGATGGCCTTGTAGCTTCTTTAGATGGTCAGTACTAACGTTTTTAGCTTAGCAACTTTTATGGTGCAATTACACTCAACTTTTAAGCATGTAAATGTTATAATATTAGAATTTCTAAGATCATTTTAGAGATAAACAGTGGTATAATACCTTAGTTTGGGATGTTTTTCTCTAGGTCAGTGCTGGACTATAATCTGCCAAACATAGAGGTCTAAGTTGTTGGTGTTCTGCTTTTGCTTCTTTCTAACCAAGTGGCTTTGGAAACATAATGTTTTAATCATACATATTTTATAAGTGTTCTGCTTGTTTAAATGTCCATAAACACTTTCTGTGGTCTGCAGATGATGGTGAAACCAGTGATGATGAGGAGGATCATGATGATAAAGAGAATGTGTCCTTTAGTACAAAACAGAGCTCTCCCTTGACTCCAAACTGCCCACCAGCTGTAGGCAACACATCTGTGCAGACTCCAGCTCCAAGCCCTGCCCAAACCCCAACCTCTAATCCAGCTCCAGCACCATCTACATCCAGTCCAGGTCCAGCCCATACAGCAGCCACCAGTATGGTGCAGAGCACATCGTCAGATACATCCATACCTAACACAGCCCACAGCAGTTCAACAAATACGACCACAGAGGTAAACCAGTACCCAGCTTTATATCTTTATCTTGATCTTTGAATTGCCACAACTGGATTGTGGAGATCCACAGACGGTTACTTTGGACTTTGATTGATTTTACTTCTGACCGTCCAGTTCAAATTGGGGGTCCTTAAAGACCCTGGTGTGTGCCTTTTCAAAATATGTCCAAGTTTTGGTCAACTTAAAAAACATGGGTTCACTACATAATTATCTGTGATTCAAATTTAAATACACAACTGAACTCAATAAACTGCCCAAAGATTCAAGGGGTCTGAATACTAAACAGGGGTTTAATCCACTCTATATTTATTAAACCAACCAACCAATCTTCCTTCCTTTTTTCTCTTTCAGGACTCCATCAACCCCACAGCAAGAAGTGACACTCAAAGCCCTGATGACGGATCCCAGCGCCACGTTTTTTCATTTTCATGGCTCAATTCGCACAAGTAACTCCATTATTCCAACCTTTTCAAGGTTTATATTTGTTTATGGTCAAATCAAGAGAGATGTCTTTTTGTAAAATGTGTAAAATGCCAAATTGTTTGCACACAAAGATGTGTGTGAATAATAATAAATCGCCAAAGAGTAACTCATACACATTGTACAACTTTGGGTTTGTTTTAACACTGTATGGCCTTAATCCATATCAATGTCGGAATACACTGTCCAAAAATCTCATGGTCAGGTATTCACATAATTTTAGTTATATAGTGTATGTAATATAGTATAGTTTTATGTAAATGTAATGACAAATCTCAAGCTGCATTAAAAATCACTATGTATGAATTACTGAACTCTAAGTTGTGTGCCATTTTATTTAGCTGGGTCTACATCATTTATTGAACATACAGTATTAAATTTTGAGTGCCTGATTTGAACCTTTTAGAGATGCTGAGGTGAGATTCAAAAACCTATTAGTGTACTTCATAAGAGGCCAGTGGGTTAAAATGGCTACAGTAGGCCGCTCAGGTGGCGCAGCAGTAAAAACACACGCTGGAACCAGAGCTGGGATCTCGAATACATCGTATCGAATCTCAGCTCTGCCTGCCGGCTAAGGCTGAGCGGCCACATGAACAGCGATTGGCCTGTTGTTCAGATATGGGTGGGACTAAGCCGGATAGGGTCTCTTTCTCATGACTGGTGCAATTACGACCTCTGCTGGCGGATTGATGGCGCCTGCACAGAGATAAGAAAAGAGTGCTGTCAGGGTGTGTCTCTCCGTACACAACGCTGAGCTGCACTGCACTCGTCAAAGTATGCATACGGCTGCTGCCCACGTGTCAGAGGGGGCGTGGGTTAACTTCGTTCTCCTTAATCAGAGCAGGGATCGGCATTGGTGGAGAGGAAGCATGACGCAATCGGGCAATTGGACGCGCTAAAAAAAGGGAGAAAATGCATAAAGAAAATATAAAAAAAATTGCAGTAATTTGAAAGACAAATATCAAATCATAGAAAGTGTTTGAAAGAAGTCAATCAAAAGTTTATTACATCTTAATTAAAAATTATATATTTAAAAACTAATTTATTTTACTGAGGTAACTTTAATGTCTGTACTTATGATGAGTAAACAAATATAATAATGATACCTATTATAAAAAAAATCAAACAATATTAAGTAACTGTAGCTTTACAGTTGTATGTTTTATGTTAATTCACACACAAAACATGCACTAAATTAAATATTAAAAGTTGGAGTTAGTCTTCAAATTTACAAATTATTGTAGCAACTGTATTAATTAATTTTTAGCAATTGGAAATAAAATTAGAAAAATATTTTACAATATATTGCACTTTTTGCCCAATAGACCAAATTACCTGATTGCCTTAATTAAAATATTTACCGAAGAAAAACAAGCGTAATAACTGCTAACAAAATAATTATTATGAATCTGTATCCATTTCTATATTGTTTATTTATTCAATAGCATACTTTATCACACTACAATGTGGACTACATACAGTTTGCACAATAAATTAATAAAGTTTATGAAAAGATATTGGGTTGACAAAATCATTTGTACAGACGTTATATATATATTTTTAAATAACTTGTTTTTATTTCCCAAAAAAGTCCATAATTCTTCGGTTGCTGCTAGCCTGCTGAGCTAACTGTTCTGCTCGAGCCATCTGAAGCACCTCGCGCAGCAGATGAAACGTCAGATCCAGTGATATCGGCGGATCTTCGGCCCGGCGCTTCCGTTCTGCAGAGTCTGTATGTGGCTTGAAGCTGTTCGTTAAGCCGGTACCGACACCGGTATCGTCGATCTGACCTCTCAGCAGACTCTGCTGTGTGAGCATCAGCTGGAGCGCGCGGTTACTAGTGTTAGCACGTGGTGGGTGGGTTTTTTCAGGACCGTTTAGATACTGGTTTGGGTTATTCAGCCTGATGAAGTACTCCTCTCCCAGTCGCTCCAGTACTGGTAAAACTGACTGCTTCAGTTCAGACCATATAGGACTGGAGGGGACAAATCCCGCACCGTTTATTGCTTTGCCTTCAAAGCGAGGAGTAAACGCGCCATGCAGGGTTACCAACGCGAACAAGACGTGGAGCTTCATTTAGGAAGATCCTCAGATATCTGTAATTGTAGTTAAAATTATTCAAAAATTGAAATGTCTGGTCTAACAAATATGGTCCAGAGATTAAATTAGCAAACTGCATTTCCAATTTATACATGCATGAAACATTTCCCTGGATTTCCCCCCTGTGTCTCCCAATCTGATCGTCTCCTATTCCAGATTGTAAATATATGATCTAATTGAACTATAGAATTTTGAATCGTGATGTTATACTGACATTAAAGCAAAAAGTACATATATAACCACTAACCATGGGCGGATCTACCGGGGTGGCATAGGGTGGCACATGCCACCCTAAAAGAAAGCCTTGCCACCCCTGCTGCCACCCCAGTTGGCAGCAACGAATTAAAATAAAAGTTATGGCCAATTTGACATTTACAAGCGAATCTCCAATGTCCGACTGCAGTGAACGCAGCACGAGATAACGTCAGAGAGGCGCAGCGCGTCAGATTCGCGCGAAGCGAGGGAGCCAGGAGTCGCGAGGAAAGGAGACACGGGAGGAAAAAGGTAAAAACTGAGTAACTATCTATCAAGAAATTAAATTATAATGAAAGCACAGTGCTAGTATAGTTGCGATGCTGATTTTGAGATGTTAAAAATCAGGTTGAAGAACATTATTTCGCTAACTATACACAGACATCCCAAGTTGCAAAAACTAATTTCAGGGAGGTACCCCCGGACCACGACCCTGACCCCCTAAGCCCAAAAAAAACAGCTAAAAAACTTTTCGCACACACCAAAGGATATGGGTGATAACAGAACTTTTAGGAGCTGCTAACTGAGCTACTAAGTTAACTGTTTGTGTCACAAACACATTAATGTGTACTACATAGTGCACTAGATTGTGTGAAAGATTGTATATCAGATAACGGATTTATGTTCCCTACATAGTGCACTAGACAGTATATTAGACAATTGATTTATGTTCCCTACATAGTGCACTAGACAGTATTTTAGACAATTGATTTATGTTCCCTACATAGTGCACTAGACTGTATATTAGACAATTGATTTATGTTCCCTACATAGTGCACTAGACTGTATATTAGACAATTGATTTATGTTCCCTACACAGTGCACTAGATTGTATATTAGACAATTGATTTATGTTCCCTACATAGTGCACTAGACTGTATATTAGACAATTGATTTATGTTCCCTACACAGTGCACTAGATTGTATATTAGACAATTGATTTATGTTCCCTACATAGTGCACTAGACTGTATATTAGACAATTGATTTATGTTCCCTACATAGTGCACTAGACAGTATATTACACAATTGATTTATGTTCCCTACATAGTGCACTAGACTGTATATTAGACAATTGATTTATGTTCCCTACATAGTGCACTAGACTGTATATTAGACAATTAATTTATGTTCCCTACATAGTGCACTAGACTGTATATTAGACAATTGATTTATGTTCCCTACACAGTGCACTAGATTGTATATTAGACAATTGATTTATGTTCCCTACATAGTGCACTAGACTGTATATTAGACAATTGATTTATGTTCCCTACACAGTGCACTAGATTGTATATTAGACAATTGATTTATGTTCCCTACATAGTGCACTAGACTGTATATTAGACAATTGATTTATGTTCCCTACATAGTGCACTAGACTGTATATTAGACAATTGATTTATGTTCCCTACATAGTGCACTAGACTGTATATTAGACAATTAATTTATGTTCCCTACATAGTGCACTAGACTATATTAGACAATTGATTTATGTTCCCTACATAGTGCACTAGATTGTATATTAGACAATTGATTTATGTTCCCTACATAGTGCACTAGATTGTATATTAGACAATTGATTTATGTTCCATACACAGTGCACTAGATTGTATATTAGACAATTGATTTATGTTCCCTACACAGTGCACTAGATTGTATATTAGACAATTGATTTATGTTCCCTACACAGTGCACTAGATTGTATATTAGACAATTGATTTATATTCCCTACACAGTGCACTAGACTGTATATTAGACAATTGATTTATGTTCCCTACACAGTGCACTAGATTGTATATTAGACAATTGATTTATGTTCCCTACATAGTGCAGTAGACTGTATATAAGACAATTGATTTATGTTTCCTACACAGTGCACTAGACTGTATATTAGACAATTGATTTATGTTCCCTACATAGTGCACTAGACTGTATATAAGACAATTGATTTATGTTCCCTACATAGTGCAGTAGACAGTATTTTAGACAGTTGATTTATGTTCCCTACATAGTGCACTAGATTGTATATTAGACAATTGATTTATGTTCCCTACATAGTGCACTAGACTGTATATAAGACAATTGATTTATGTTTCCTACACAGTGCACTAGACTGTATATTAGACAATTGATTTATGTTCCCTACATAGTGCACTAGACAGTATATTAGACAATTGATTTATGTTCCCTACATAGTGCACTAGATTGTATATTAGACAATTGATTTATGTTCCATACACAGTGCACTAGATTGTATATTAGACAATTGATTTATGTTCCCTACACAGTGCACTAGATTGTATATTAGACAATTGATTTATGTTCCCTACATAGTGCACTAGACTGTATATTAGACAATTGATTTATGTTCCCTACATAGTGCACTAGACAGTATATTACACAATTGATTTATGTTCCCTACATAGTGCACTAGACTGTATATTAGACAATTGATTTATGTTCCCTACATAGTGCACTAGACTGTATATTAGACAATTAATTTATGTTCCCTACATAGTGCACTAGACTGTATATTAGACAATTGATTTATGTTCCCTACACAGTGCACTAGATTGTATATTAGACAATTGATTTATGTTCCCTACATAGTGCACTAGACTGTATATTAGACAATTGATTTATGTTCCCTACACAGTGCACTAGATTGTATATTAGACAATTGATTTATGTTCCCTACATAGTGCACTAGACTGTATATTAGACAATTGATTTATGTTCCCTACATAGTGCACTAGACTGTATATTAGACAATTGATTTATGTTCCCTACATAGTGCACTAGACTGTATATTAGACAATTAATTTATGTTCCCTACATAGTGCACTAGACTAT